>NC_134406.1:15315860-15568360 GCF_038048845.1 Mixophyes fleayi | reverse complement strand
GAGAGTAGTGCTGTCACTGCTGTAAAGTACAACTTTATATATGGAGAGTAGGGATGTTGTTGGCCAGATGTCTCTCAGTATAGGTAAAACAATTCTAGGATCAATTATTACAAATGGAACGGTCTATATGGTGCTTCACTCAGTATCAGCCAAGTATGTATACAAAGGTGCCACTACCCCTCTAAAACACAGATAGACAAAGATATAAATATGTATACCTACATCAAGCGCTACCTTAATGACACATGTTAGCAAATTTTTTTTTATCACCACTTAACTTTTCCTCAGTTACACTTCTTTTTCGCTTCAACACAGTAAATTTTTTTATGCACAATTATGGGGGATGCCCAAAAAGCACTTTGAGGGCCAAATATTGAAAACAAAAGACTCCTCTATCCTCCTCTCTATCGATTGTTGTTAGCACAATTGGAATCAGAATTGTATTGTCTGTCCCTGCTCTAATCAGCCTGTGACTACACCCTGCTCTCTCCCTCTGTCAAATGGCGATGGATTGCTGTGGAAGCGGATATTTATAATCTTCAAGTATCGCGAGAACCGAGCCCCGAGATCCGACGATGTCACAATGACGTTCGGCCTCGATTTGGATTCCGAGCGGGCGGGAGAGTACCGAGCCTACTCGGCTCGCTACTCGGATAGGCAAAGTTAGGGTGGGTTTGGTTCTCGAGGAACCGAGCCCGCCCATCTCTAATTAAGATCACGGGTGAAAACCTAAGAGTTACTATAATCCTTCACGGTGGAAAGGAGTAGATCTGGTACATTTGCCATTTTGCACTGTTGATCATTATTTACATACTTCACTATGTTATGCAATATATGTTGTGAGTCTGTTTTGTAGATAAGGTCATGTGACCCAGTCTATAGACAAGAAGGTCAATCCTGGTCGACTCGACACCTCGTATATAGCGAGGACCATACATCCCTTTGTGTCATTAAGGTGATGTATGTATACATATTTATATATTTATAATTCTAGGATCACCTCATAGCAACAACTGTCCCAATTATGGGGGACTGTCCCGCAGTCTCTACAGCTGGGACATTCATCCTGATGGCTGAATGTTGGTGCATTGGGCAGTGAAAGAGTATTTTCGTGGAAGGGAAGGGGGCTGTGGGCAGCTTGGTGCTGCAGAGATGCTAGACAATTTCCCTAGAGGACATTGCCACGCCCCTTCATGATTTAACCACGCCTCCACTTCGAGGTGGCCACGCCCCTATAGCGATTCCAAAAAATAGAATATTGGGCAGTATAATAATGTACCACCTACTGTAATATAAAAAAGAGGTATTAGAAGTGTAATAGCACTGTGGCGATTTAACGATTTAATGGTCACATACCTCTAGCAACTTGCTATATCTTACAGTAGGGAGTACATTATATATAATATTAAATATATAGGACTCTAGTTTTTCTCTTACCCTTATACTGATTACTTTTTTAGGATTGCTGTGTCCTGGAATCAGCACTGTGAAAGTACAAATGTTTCCAGCATATGGCGATCACAGACAGTTAAATAGTGTGTAGATTGCAGCATCTGTTCCTCATTGCGCCATTTGGTAGCTTATTATAGAGAAAGTGATTTATTAGAATTCGCCTTGTCAAACTCGTGATACAAATTCCTACATTGGAATCAGAAGTAACAGCAGATTCTCAGCAGCAGCACCTGCTGTTCCAGTAATGTCAGTTTTATTTATTATTTTATATTTTTTAATATATTTTTGTAACGCGGATTTTCAGTGTAATGCTATTTTATGAACCAGATCCATAACAGCAATTCTTGTAGGTAGATTTAGCCAACCTTCCAAAAAAAGTAAAAGTGGAGGTGTTGCCCATAGCAACCAATCAGATTCTAGCTATCATTTATCGAGTACATTCTAGAAAATGAGAGAGCTAGAATCTGATTGGTTGCAATGGGCAACACCTCTACTTTTACTTTTTTGGAAGGTTTGATAAATCTACCCCTTGCTTGCTTCTCTGAGGGTTGATTGTGCCAGGGAACTTAGCTTGTTCATGTTAGCTTTTTGTGTGTGTATTGGTGGCAGGGCCGTCTTTCCCATAGGGCACAATGGGCAGGTGCCCGGGGGCCCTGCAGCCCAGGGGGGCCCGTCGGAGGAAGCCAAAAAAAAAAACCTGGAAAAAGAAAAGAAGAAAATACTTACCGTGCTGTCAGCTGGCGATCCGGCTCCCTCCCTGGTCTCCTCCTCCGTCGCGCTCGCAGTGCATGTCGGGCGTGATGTCATCACACCCGCCCGACATCCATTGAGGAGAAGACCAGGTAGGGAGCCGGATCGCCAGCTGACAGCACAGTAAGTATTTTCTTCTTTTCTTTTTCCAGGTTTTTTTTTTTGGCTTCCTCCGACGGGCCCATATATATATAATCATTTTTTTATTTTTTTTCCGTATATATAGGGGCCCCGGTGCACTGCTGTGCCCGGGGGCCCAAGATGGTCTTAAGAGGGCCCTGATTGGTGGACTATATATCCCAGAGTGTAACTGTTTTAGCCTCACTCACCTGTGAGGTACGTTAATAAACTGTGTTGTATGCAGAGAAGAGAGCACTATAATGAGCCCACAGCTTTGACCACCAACACTGCAGCATACATACAATACCTATGAGGAATATAAAATCTCAAAAGAACGCACAGAAAAAAACATATATATCAATTAATATACATGTCAATATTATAATCATTTATGATTATATAGATTTTTTTGTTAATGTCTACTGTACATAACAGACATTTTTACAGTTGCTCCTGATTGCAAACACATGTTATAGCATGCATACGCTACTGACATAACTAGTAATCAGGACTTAGACTAGACCTCTAGTTGGAGCAAGAGATACGGCAGGAAAGCAACATACTTCTGTGTGCGCCTGAGTCTGACTTGAATGTGGCTGCACAGGAACGCTTTACTGTATATTGCCCATACTTGCCACCTTTTCCTCGTTGCCTTCAGGGAGATCCCAGGGGAGGTGGGCGTGCAGGGGCGGGGTTTGATGAATCGCATGATTTTGGCACTGCCCCCTAAATGATTGTCTCAATTTTGGCTAATTACAGCAGGAAGCGGGGCTAAGATGGCCCAATATTTGCATAATTAAGCCACACCCCTACCACTTATCTATTCCAGGGACGAGAACCGGGAGGTTGCCCTGCTCTCCTGGGAGGTCTGCCAGAAATGCAGGAGTCTCCTGGACATTCCGGGAGAGTAGGCAACTATGCGTTAAAGAAAAGCAGCTAATAAATCTCTAGAGACTGAAGTTTCTTTTACATTTCTGTATTCTGAAGTCATGTTGTCTTACCTGTCAGTCTTTGATTAAATGTTGGTCTCCATGAAAATGGCCACCTCCATAGGCATCAATACATGGACATTGGACACAATTTCTGAACTGTGTCATCATGCCACAGATGGCGAAGCCAACCACGTCTTGTACTGGCTCAGCATCAGGGAGAATGCCAGACTCTTCAGGGAGTGAGGGAGATCACCCCTATTTCAGGGAGTTCCTGACATTCAGGGAGAGTTGGCAAGTATGATATTGCCTACGTGTATCCGCCCATTCCCCAACCTGTTCCTTCCCCAAAATCGTAGGCTGTAGTAAGTGTCGTTTGCACTTGAATTTGACTTGGATGCGGCTGTATTCTGCGGCGTGTCGTCCGGTTCTGCCCATGTCCTCAGAGTGAGGTTTGCGGACAATAAGCACAAAATCGGCAGATAAGTTCCGTAATGACTCAGGCCCAGAGAGTATTTATGTAATATATTTATCACTGAGCAGCATCTATCTGACCAAAGAAATCGTCCCAGGGTAACATAGGAGCCGATCACGTGATGCACATGTCTGATATTATATATGTATACAGCATATATACAGGTTTATACAATACATTGATCACATGTAGATACAAATACATCATTGTATGCAAGACACAAGACAGTAAATAAAGAGTGATACAACACCAACTACACCGCCACGTATTGTAGGCAGCCACGCTGAACCCACGAGGACAAAGGTCTCAATGTCTTGCCCTGTAATCCCCTTTCCCTTGCTGCACATGTGAAAGATTTATTTTTACAAATGTTTAAATGAGACGGTGAGCAGGATGAATGTAACAGGTGCCCGGGACTGAAAGTAGAAACACATTTTAGAGGCTGCGTTTTTACATTTTAATACTATATTTAATAATATCTTATAGCTTGTTAGCGATATATATGTGTGATTACAGGTGCCAAACAACAGCATGTTTTAAATTAGGACTGAATGGGTTATTATATTACTGGGTGCCAATCCCAATCCTCATAATACACCGTAATATTGTAATATGTCGTCAAGGCACATTAACTCTTTAATGTCCATCGGTTTAGATTCAGAACCGTTCGGTGGGCATAGTCACCAACCACCAGTTATGTCATTTCACCCTTTTGTCAAGAAACAAATACAGAATACAAAAATACATCAGAGTATTATAGGTTCTATTATTATTATTATTATTATTATTATTATTATTATTTATGCAATCTAATTTCTAAAACTCTACCAGGCAGAAACCCAAGAGAACACATGGAGAACATTCAAACTTACATTAAAATAAAAGTAATGATTTAGAAGTCAATTTTATAAACTAGGGGAACGCTGTTCTTTCCAAAGCTGTGTCCAGCAGCAGTGGACGTCTCCTGCTGTAATATGAGACTGTGCTTTGATACAGTAACCGGATGGAGTATACGTATCATCATCATCATCATCATCATCATCATTATCATCATCATCATTTATTTATATAGCGCCAACATATTCCGTAGCGCTTTACAATTGGGGACAAACATAGTAAACTAATAAACAAACTGGGTAAAACGGACAAAAAAGTGAGAAGGCCCTGCTCGCAAGCTTACAATCTATGGGACTATTGTAACTTCAGAGAAAAGGGGGGCAATTATATCAATCTGTCTTGTTTATATGTAGTTATACAGACATTCAGAGCTTGTCCGACTATTCAAGATCTACTTCTTCCAAACGTATCACTTACATCCAAATTCCATCTGCAAAACCTGACATTTTTGTAGCAAAAGAGGGTACGAGGCAAATATTGTATTGGAAAAGTGAAAAAATTGTTTCTCTGGTTAATAACTTGTGTGTTTTTTTGCTGTTTGGAAAATTATGTTTAATTGAGACTAGGGGGTACATCTACTACACCTCCTAAAAGGAAAATTGGAGGTGTGGCCCATAACAACCAATCACAATCTACATATCATTTAGCTTGTACAATCTAGAAAATGATATCAAAAGTAACAATGTGGTATTTACTGTAACTCAGTAAATTCTGGTTTAGCTAGATGACTATGTGCTCATTGTATGAGCAGCAATTATATCTGGATTGTAAACCAGCAACAATGTAACGTAAAGGCCTGGGGGTTTTAATCATCCTCGGAGGTGGTGGAAACGACCTATTCTTATATCTGGGTACCACGTGTATCATCCAGATATAGAGGAAACCACATTTATGGGCACATTTCAAACAATGTAATAAAAACATTCAAATACACAAACATGACACATGGTATAAAGACAGGACACAAAGAGAGCATAAAAAGGAAAAGTGTAGGTGTTGCCCATAACAACCAATCAGATTCTAGCTAGGATTTCCTACAATAAACTAGATAAATGCTAGCTAGAATCTGATTGGTTGCTATGGGCAACACAGTTTACTAAATCTACCCCCCTAGATCACTCCCTGTAGGAATTGTCTTTCTTTTCCAGGACCTCCTATTGCTCAGAGCAAACAAATAGCCCCTTTGCACAGCAAAATCTGTGTCTAGCGGTCCAGTTTAAGGGGCAGAGGAGCCATTATGTGTTATCACAAGTGAAGAAAATAACATTGGTGCTGAGCCATTGACACCACCAAAAAATATCCTGTAAAATTAAACATAATGAAGCAATGTCAATTCATTTTTATTTTTACAGCTTTCATTTTTTTTAAAAACAAAAACAAAAACCCAGTTACTTTTTAAGTTTGATACCATTAAACATTTGAATATGCATAATGCTTCTTTTGAGTTCCTCTTTACCTAACATTGCGACACTAGAACACATTTGGAACCGATAACCCCCATGGAATTCAAACGTCCACTTCCATTTTTTTGCACTAAACTTCAGTATCCCCAACTCTGTAAGCACCTAGAGGTCCGTAAACAGACTAAACAACGTACTAACGAAGAAACACATCAAAAGGAAACAAGGTGAGTTTTAAGGAGTAAAGGATGCTCATCTGGGGGATGGGGGTCTTCCTGTTTACTGAGTTCTGAGTCTCTATCCACCCTCCCCTGCAACACAGCTTGTTTTTTGCACCTCTTTGGAGATAGCAGATATCGAGTTTGTGCCTAAAATTTTGTGCTTTATGTGAGAATGTGCATTTATAAGCAGTGTCGTAAAAAGGTGTTATCTTGTATCTGTTTTATCTCGTTGTCGTAAAAATGTGTTACCTGTAATAAACACTGACCCAATGTTTGCTTACTCGCAGAGTTTAAGACTCACATAAACTTTCAAAGAGCAATATTTTAGGCGAAAAATGGAAAACTTATAATTAACTAAGGGCTTGGTCCTAAAGAGCTATAAGCTATTATCTTTGTACTTTTTATATTATTTCTATCTCACATTAGTATCTTAAAGTTCTGGCCATTGTTATCGTTAGATACTAAGTATTTTTAAGCAAGTTGTGCGTTGCTACTATCTGATTACTCCCTGACAATAATGTTATGTCTGCCAAGCATCTTTATACGTGAAGACACTACACAATGGACGTGAATCATTTAAACGGTCAGCTTGTGGGGTGAATGTTTTTTTCTTTTTTAGTCTTTGTAAGATGCAGCCTATTTCTGCTGGACACCTGCGATGTATTTCTGTAGGATGTAAGTGCTGTTCTCTGTCATTCCTAAAGTAACAAACGGCAGAGCAGAGAACAGGAGGGAAGCTCCTTATTCATAAAGTGCCAGTCGCTGGTTTCATACATCAAAAAGGTTCCACTTGGAGGATTTTAACTCTTGTAGAGCTGATGTGTCAATCTTATTTCCTTTATTAGTATAAGAACTGGAATAAATGGAAGCTATGAACATAATTGGTGATGATAAATATTCATTATATATATATATATATATATATATATATATATATATATGTAATTCACATCTATATACAGTATATTAATCACACCACTGGCCCCAACATTAATCCACACAATGCAATTCTATAGAACAAGTCATCATCTATTTATTTATAGAGCACCAAGTATGCACATCTGACATTCCCACTGAGCTTAGTTAACTGGAATACTGTTGCAAATATGTATTTTATATATATATATATATATATATATATATATATATATATACCTACCAATCTATCCGTCCGTCCATCCGTCTATCCGTCCATCCATCTATATCTATCTATCTATCTATCTATCTATCTATCTATCTATCTATCTATCTGTCTATCTCTGTCTCTATCTATCTATCTATCTATCTATCTATCTATCTATCTGTCTGTCTGTCTGTCTGTCTGTTTATCTATCTCTGTCTCTATCTATCTATCTATCTATCTATCTATCTCTATCTATCTCGCTAGCTAGCTAGCTAGCTAGCTATCTGTCTATCTATCTATCTATCTATCTATCTATCTATCTATCTATCTATCTATCTAGCTATCTGTCTATCTAGCTATCTGTCTATCTATCTGTCTATCTATCTCTATCTCTAGCTATCTCTATCTATCTATCTATCTGTCTATATCTATCTATCTATCTATCTATCTATCTATCTATCTATCTATCTATCTATATATCTATCTATCTATCTATCTATCTATCTATCTATCTATCTATCTATCTATCTATCTATCTATCTCTATCTATCTATCTATCTATCTATCTAATAGTACTTAGGGGTATGGGTGTTATCTGCTTTGTGTAGATACAATTTTGCACACACTTATTCAGCTGGGTACACACTACTGTTTTTTTACCCAATTATCGGGCCAATCACACGGTAAGTGACTGTTAGGTCTATATCGCATTAGTGTGTATGCTCCCACGATCATGCTTTATCGTACCACAGCACATAGTATCGTTTGATTTGAATTTCTAAATAGACTAAAAGTCTCTATAAACGATGGAATTATGACGTTCCAATCCTGCAGTGTGTCTGCACTCAGGACCAGCAGTGTCCATAGATCTCTATGGAGTTTACAGTGTCACAATCTTTTCAGCCGATGGTTATGACAGATGAAGAGCACAGATCTGACGGTAACTGGTGTAAAACGTGTACAGTGTGTACATAGGAATCGGCTGATCGGGACTTTCAGTCCTTGGTAAAATCTTTCACGTTATGGCATCAGGAGACATTTCCACAGTGTGTCCCCAGCTTTACTCTTTACCACTAATGTTGGATAGAACTGTAAAGCTGCCTTTGTTAGTGCTGTATCTTTTCTCCCTCAATGGCTTCTATATTTTGACTTGGTGTCCCTTCTTTATGTATAACTCTTGTTTTTTTTTATAATGTAATTAGTATAAGTAGTTAGTACATACAATACACACTGTCATTCACTTAAGTTTTGTAACTCAGTTTTGGAAAATCTTCACATGCATTCAAACAGCGCTTGCAAAGTGTACTTTCTTTTTTTGCATTATTTTTAACGCACTTATGGAGCGTTTTCAATGTGCTGTGATCTGGAAGCCTTTCATCCTGTTCTTCTCTTCACAGGATCCCGGACTTGCCTCTGACCTGAGAAGAACGATCAATGATCTCTGTTCCAGTACTATATTCAGAGCAGTTTGATTCCTTGCCGTTCAATTTAGAACACCGTGTGGGCAAATGCGGACACAGTGCTGACTAACCACTCGTCTGCGTGAGTCCTTACAGCAGACACTGAAACTATTAAAAATTTTAAGTGAGCAGAATTCATTTCTTCACTTGTAACTCTGTCCTACGTGACCAGTTTCCTAAGTTTTGTCCAATCTCCCAGAGAGCTTGTCACTCATAACTAACATCCTCCCGGCAGTGATACTATTTAGCTGAAGTCAGACAGATCTGACAATGGACAGAGGCTCCTAAAAGACACTAACGAACCTTACTGAGCACTAAGTGGAAATGTACCTGCGGGTTATAGCATTAATCTCCGCTTGGAGCTGTATTGTCTGACTGCATGTTAAATCCAATGGCTAATCTGCAAAGTGCATGGATCACAATTACAGCATCATTTTGTGAAACAAAAAAACAAAAAAAACAAAAATACATGTGTTGCATAAATACATTATAAGATCAGAAACAGAGACATTTCTATTCTGGTAACGTATGAAATGAAGATTGTTAAGTGAAAAATGGACAAAATGGTTTCTAGGTGGTTCCTCTTGCTCATGTGGGAAATGAATAATTTAAGCCCTCTGGTAAATCCGGTGACTCCATCCCTGTTTATAAAGCAGCGACGACCAGCAGTAACGAATCGATACGACACATCTGGTCTACTCTTATCTCCTTGTGAGCAACTGCTACCAGCCCTTTTCGCCTCCAATTGGTCGTAGCTTCTAGTTTGGAGAGCAGAGAGTCAGTGCCGGAACTAGACATTTTAGTGCCTTGGGCGAGACAGGGCACCGGCGCCCCCCATCTGAGTGGGAGTGATATTTGCCAAGTGGGTGTGGCCAACCTAATGTAGGGGTGTGGCTAGCTATTATCTGCTGTCAGTATTACTGATTTACATCTCTTCACTGGGGAAATCTCAGATAATATGTAAACTTGTTTTATCCATCTCTGATATTAGTTATTGCTGCCACTACCTGACCTTTTAGTTTATTTTCCCTCTCATTTTATTTGTGTGTTTTTTTCTTGCACTTAGTGGGATTAAGGCTGCAAGACTAAGATCTGGGTATGCATTAAGTAGGTCACCAGATCTTTATGTACTTTTGGGGATCATTTACTAAAGGTGTAATTTGCCCCACAGCTTGGAAGATCTGCTATGTTAAACAGTCAAATGGAGATTGTTAAAAAAACAAATAAAATTGGCTACTATTTCAACATTTTTCCAACCCAATTTGCCTGTGAGTGCTAACAAATGTCCACCAAGATGAGGCATTTATACATATACTAACTCCCCTACTGAGGAATAAATGTATTTGTGTTGAAATTTGAATATTAAAGTCTATTTCCACAGTGTCCCAAAACCCTGCTATTAAATCCTCTACTTGATGCATTAAATACATTATTAATTTTAATACATAGGAACAGTTATATTGTAAAAGGCCAGATTTCATTCAAAATAAGGGGGGAGAGGGGGAGATTTTCCACTAACCGGAAGTTCGGCATTTGGAACGCAAGTTTGCGTTCCAAATGCCGAACTTCCTGTCAGTGGAACGCACATGCGTTCCGCTGCCAAACGAAATGGCTGAAGGTAGAGAGGCAGGTAGCGGGTGGCTGCTGCGCCCTCTTGGGCTTGCGCCCTGGGCGACGGTACCGCCCGCACCTGCCTAGTTACAGCTCTGCAGAGAGTAGGCAAGCATAACGATGTGTGCAGGATGGACCATTTAGATGCAGTACTTCACATCAAGAATTAAGTCCATTAGGTCCATTATATCTCTCTTACACATCAAAATTTAAAATATAATTAAGACATATCATAGCTACCTTCACGCTAAAGACAGACAATTTTTGCTATCAGTCTGCATCAAAATATTGTCTGTATAGGTAGCTGTCTTCTTTCCTGTATTCTAACACTATTGATATTAGTGCTGAAACTGAGAAAATATAGATATTTCCATTTATGTATCAGGGACAACCCGGGCTTCAGTATATGAATCATAACAATTGTTTTAACTGTAAAATAAGTCATCAGTGATGTTCCAGTTTTAGACTTAAGAAACCGAGGACACTTAGTCACCTAAGTATTAACAATTTTGACAGTTGTTCCTTAGCCTCAGATACTTTTAGTCATAAGACTGGGGATATAACTCACAGCAAACAAACACTTTAGTTCTAGAATTCTTGGATGTGTGGGACTATTATTGTTACTATTTTTATAGATCAAACATATTTTTTGATAATATACAGTAAGGGAGATAGTGACATACAGATAAAAACTAACTTCCCATTACAAGGTTGAACTAATTTATAAAATATATACTGTGACTTGGTGGGCAGAAGCAAATACAACAAGCCACAGTGTAAGCTACAGTTTCGCTCTCTATACATGGCTTGGAATATTCTGTTGCCACCACTGATTGTGCCAGCACTGCCCCCTTTGAATATACCTGACTCCCAGCTTCCATGTTCATTCACTGCATCTACTGCCAGTCACTGCAGTTCTTATGCACCAAATGCAGGAGGAAGTGCATGGTGATTGTTCTGTGTCTCACCTACAGTACCTGTCAGTCCCTTCAGTCCCTTCAGTTCTTATACACCAAATGCAGGAGGAAGCGCATGGTGATTGTTCTGTATCTCACCTACAGTACCTGTCAGTCCCTTCAGTTCTTATACACCAAATGCAGGAGGAAGCGCATGGTGATTGTTCTGTGTCTCACCTACAGTAGCTACCAGTCCGTGCAGTTCTTATACACCAAATGCAGAAGGAAGTGCATGGTGATTGTTCTCTATCTCACCTGCTGCCAGTCCCTGCAGTCCTTATACACCAAATACAGGAGAAAGTGCCTGGTGATTGTTCTGTATCTCACTTGCAGTAGCTGCCAGTCCCTGCAGTCCTTATATACTGAATGCAGGAGAAAGCACATGGTGATTGTTCTGTATCTCACCTACTGCCAGTCCCTGCAGTCCTTATACACTAAATGCAAGAGGAAGTGCATGGTGATTATTCTGTATCTCATCATCATCATCATCATTGGAGCTTACAGTCTAAATTCCCTAACACACACACACACACACACACACACACACACAGACAGACAGACGGAGAGAGAGAGACTAGGGTCAACTTTTGAGAGCAGCCCATTAACCTACTAGTATGTTTTTTGGAGTGTGGGAGGAAACCAGAGCACCCGGAGGAAACCCACGCAAACACGGGGAGAACATACAAACTCCACACAGGTCATGGTCAGGAATTGAACTCATGACCCCAGGGCTGTGAGGCAGAAGTGCTACTCACTTAGCCATCATGCTGCCAGTCTGTACATGGTGATACACCAAACGCAGGAGGAAGTGCATGGTGATTGTTCTGTATCTCACCTACAGTACCTGCTAGTCCCTGCAGTCCTTATATACTGAATGCAGGAGGAAGAGCATGATGATTGTTCTGTATCTCACCTACAATAGCTGATAGTCCCTGCAGTCCTTATACAAGGAATGCAGGAGGAAGTGCATGGTGATTGTTCTGTATCTCACTTACAGTAGCTGCCAGTCCTTGCAGTCCTTATACACTGAATGCCGGAGGAAGTGCATGGTGATTGTTCTGTATCTCTTCTACAGTAGAAGCTAGTCCCTGCAGTCCTTATATACTGAATGCAGGAGGAAGTGCATGGTGATTGTTCTGTATCTCACCTACAGTAGCTGCCAGTTCCTGCAGGCCTTATACACCAAATGCAGGAGGAAGTGCTTCCTCTCCCTCCCAGTAACTCTGCATCTGCTGTCATGACACTTCTCATACATTGACAGAGGCAGAGCATGGTATCACATCACACATAGGCCAATCACCATGCACATCCTCCTGCAGTCAGTGTATGAGGAGTGTGCTGACAGCGAGAGCAGAGGACATACTGAGAATAGAGGGTAATGCTGGCAGGTGGTTGAGAAAGTCCAAGTTGGATATGGTGACCCGGCTACATGAACAGCCTCCCATCTGTCAGCAGCCACTAGAATTCTGCCTCTCACGTCACCTCTTTATAGCAATACTGGTGGCAGCTATTGAGGCTGCAGCGAGGATTCGGCTGAGACCCCCACAAGCACTGGGTCCTATCAGAGCTTCGAACCTGGCCTAAATTTAACAAAGTAAATAAGACAGTAATAGATATCTCACTCTCACACAGCCTAATCTGCAGACATGGGACCCTTTCATATCAAATCTGTACTACGGACTATGCCAACACTAAACATTCCTGAAATATGGGGAAATGTTAAGGAAATATGAGGGCAGGTTTTAGACATTATAGGGACTCAAAAGGGCTGATTTACCAGCCTTGCATTCAGGTGCAAAATTTGCAATAAACAATAGCAACCAATCAAACACTTTCTTTCACTTGTTGATTGCACCAGGCAGATTAAATCTAAAGGCTGCTGTACCTAATTGCTATGTTAGTAAATGAGCCCTAACAAATTGTAAATCCCCCTGTTTCTCTCAATTCTTACAATATGCCCCAATATCCAGTATATACAGTGTATGATTGTTGCTGCAGGATAGGTACACATAGAATACTGGTTCACTTCAGTGTGGTGTATGTGTACAACACAACAACCCTAATATAATAGGTCTGCTGAACAAGACTATAGTAAGCCAGGAACATCCCAAGATCTTGTATAGAGAAGAGAATGAAATATCTGTGAATATCCAATGTCGATCTTGTAAGGAGGTGGAGAATAACACCTAATAAATTTGGAGGTGGATGTTAACATTCTTCAATAACATTACAATTTGGTGAGTGGACAACCTGCCCTTAATCTTCCAAATACTACATTAGACTGGTCGGATAGGATATTCTAAATGTCACCTGCATAAAACATTAGTATCAACGTCGGGGTTGCTGAATCTGTTCACTGCGCTTGAGTCTATATTGCTGATATGTGATCATTAACAGCTAGAATATAAAACACCAACAGGATAGAGGCAGATTCTGTACTCTATTGTATAGCAGTGCCCCGTTTGCCCTTCTTTGCCCTATGATGGGGGTGTATTGGCTAAGAGGCTTGTAAGGATCTTGTAGCCTGATGAACCACTCCAGGTACCGGGCTGTAGGGATTGACCTCCTTAGGAACTAAATCCATGGGAAATTTAGATAAGTTAAACTTCCAATGATCCTTAACATGTGTATTAATGTATTAGTGAACATTTTTACCTAGTCACCCTGGTGCCTCGGGGGAAAACATAACTCTAATTGGTTTCCCTAGTAAGTGCACCCAATTATTTCTGTGCTCAGTTAACCCAAGACCAGTTAGCTTGTAATTGAAGCCTGATGAATCGTGATGTTCTCTAACATATTCCGTGGCAGGGATATTTCATACCTAAGAAATTCTTTCATTCCTACTGGGCAGTGAAAACCCTCCACCATTAATAGGTCCATTGAGAATCTGATGTGAAAGTAAAAAAATATATATTACAAATCCACCCTGGATCCACCATGTTTACTTCTCTAAAAACAACTACAACAAGACACATTATAACAAGATTTTACTGAAAGCAACAATCTACACTTCCCTGGGGTATTGTTTTAAATGCAATTTTTCCCTTTAATTGTATCTGTTTATTCATCACACTTTTTAAACTGGGATGATAAAACCTATGTGTAATAAGTATATAATAAAACATATTATTCAGTTATGAATATCGGGCCTGTTTCATCAAGGTATGTATACTGAGCGTAACGTGCGCTTGTTTTAAATGTGGGCATACGCACGCTCAAATTCAACAAAGAACAGATCTGAAGATACGTGCGCTGATAATTTCTACTACACAAGACACTACAGGACACGTCCAACATCTAAGTGGAAAATAAATTTGCACAGAAAATAATAATCCAATTAATGTTACCAGTTAATAATATAGGGCTTGATTCATTAAGGAAAGTTAAGCAAAACAAATGAGTAACTTTGAACCTTGGCAAAACCATGCTGCATTGGAGGGAGAGGTAAATTTAAATTGTGGGGGCAGATGCATAATTGGGGTAGGATATGTCCTAGATCAGCTTTTAATGTCAGTGTGAAAATAAAGCTATCAAGTATTTGCGTCCTACATGAAAAAACAGGCAGTATTTTCCTTATGTGCAAAATAATAAACTCATTTGCACCCCTTGTATTGTAACATGATTTTGCCAGGGTTCAAATTTACTCATTTATTTTGCTTTACTTTCTTTAATGAATCAGACCCATAGGCATCAATGATAAAACAGTTTAAAAAAGTGGCTATTTTTAATAAAAATTCCCCATGAATATACATTTATTAGGATGCTCTTAATGTCTAATGAACATAAAATAAATGTTTACAGTTGCTCCTGATTTCAAACACATGTTATAGCATTCATATGAGCCTGCCATCACTAGTAATCAGGACTTAGACTAGCCCTGTAGCTAGAGCAAGCGATACGGCAGAAAATCACGCACCTTTGAGATGCTTAAAGCTTGAATTGGACGTGGCTACGTGCGCTTGAGTTTGGCACGCCCTTACTGTACATTGACTGCGCCGCTTCCCCGCTCCACTCCCTCACAGAAATCGCAAGCTGTAGTAAGTGTCCTTTGTATACTAAGATGAATTAAATGTTTTTGCTTGTAGTGGCGTACGAGACGGTTCTGGGCATGCGCAGGTTAAATTTGTGGATTGTACGCACAAAATCGCCATTTACGCTCCTTGATGAATCAGGCCCAATATGTTTTGCTGAAAGTAGAATGTATCATTTTTAAGGTTTGTTTCCAGGGTCTGATCACCGTTATATCATCAATATTCATCTGCTGCCTATCTATGTGGATGTGGGTGAGGACCAGGGTGAGACTAGGATTAGAAAGTTCAGCTATGCAAACATGTGTGGGCAACAAAATAAATAAAGTTTTATTGAATCTAGCGTCTATGTTAGTATTGCTGAATCTGCTCACTGCACTTGAGACTACATTGCTGATATGTGAATGTTAACTCCTGTACCCTAAAACACCAATAGGATATACCCAGAGTCTGTACGCTATGGTCCAAGAAGAGTGCCACTTCTGGTTAATATCACAAAGGGCTCCAGTATTTGCCAAGTGTCTTCCTATTGTGACTATTGCCTCTCAGCTGACCAGATGCACCATAATGGGTTTTTTAGATAATGCAGTGGCTGTAGCACATTTATTAAAAGTTGCTCTGTGGGGCTAATAGCCATTAATATAAAAAAAAAAACAGTTTGAGATCTATCTCAGACCAGTCATGCACACAGGGCCTGATTATCAAATAGGCCAACAAGGCTGCAGCACAGTCTTTGGGGGGGCACAAAATTATTATGGTGCTGTTAAAGTTATTTCATCGTTTTCCAATAACCATTGTCTATGCGATTTTTGTGGTTCCAAAGCACAAGCAATTTATTTAGCAAAAGCAAAAGAATAACAGTTCAATCAATAAGTACAGCCGATACATACCATGCGCAGTGCTGCGCTCTGCTGGATCTAGCTATACAGTTCTTCAGTCCTGAAGACTGTGGTCAGAGTGACTGAATGCTGGTCCCAGAGTCCCTACTTATGTACAGTCAGTGATACAGTGAAAACAATACAGATGATTTGGCATGTTTCCATAGGTTCAGGCTTCAGGAAGGTACAGTGTAATGCAAGTTATTGGCTAGTTCAAACGATGCCACCCAGGGGTGGGGGTCAGCTCTCCACAAGATGCATACTTAATCTTCCCGCCAAGAGCTAGTTCAAACTGGTCTATTAACATTACACAGACAATATCATTCTAATCATTTATTACCTGTCATCCATAACTAGCATACGCAAGGTGCGATCCTTTCGGCGATTGAACTGGACGTCTGCGGACAAATAGGAGATTAGAATGATACCAGACATGATATGTTTCCTGTGACCTTAGATCTCACTAACGTATACATATAACCTTATACTATTTAACTATAAACTAAATAACATATCTACATAAACAACTGTGGATTGTAACTATTATAAAAATGAACTAAATACAAGTGAATGTGTAAGTGCGAGTGTATTGGTGTGTTATTTATTGGGCGATAGCGCCATGACAAGTGACGTACTGATCGCAATCGCACGGTAAAACAATATTAATCAATATACTTTCTTTCATCCAATTTTTCGATTTTGACAGTGCAAAATTGTGACAGCGAGAGGTATAAGCTGAAATTCATCTTAAAATATAAGAGAATAGTTGTTCCCTACAGTAAAAAGAAAACATGAAAGAAAAATGTTGTAAGGTTTTAAGACAATGACTAAAGTGGACGTTTGAGGATAGAAGTAGGAGAGACAAGGATGCCAACAGGCACAGGCATGACAGCCCACTTTACCTTCACCATCAGTAGCGCTCGTTCATGCCTCCATTCTGTTATACAGTTCTGATTTTAATGAAGACGAAATGAGTGACATGGATTGCCCGATTGCTTGCCCGGATATAGTGGGGTGCAGTGACTTGTCCACTTGTGTGACTGTATTGGACAGGGCTGCATGTTACAGGGAGAGTGTCCTGAGGGGAGGGGAATTAAAGTAAGCAGAACGCAACAGACTGAGACTTAGATAGACGAAGGGGCAGGGTTCACTAACAGCACATAGAAATGATGTAAGGCTCTGGTCAAATTGATGCTGCAAGTTTGTAATGTTAAACGCACCTGTACGACACAAAGTTCATACATTCAACTTGTTACTATAAAAATGTTTCAAATAAAGGAAATATTCTGAAGTGTCACTCATGTCAGAGGAAGTGGAAGTAAGCAAGAAGTTACTTCTTTTGATGTGGTCTATGTACTAAGATATGGGTGTGTTTCACGGAAAAAGTTTGTTATGTACTTGAGAAGAAAGAAATTTAGAAAAAAAATTCTATTTCTGTATCTCTGAGAATTTCCACAAAATTGTCGGGTTCCATCGCATCGATAAATATGAAACAAGACTTATCTGCGTCACTGGTCAGATTACAAAATGCAGCGCGACCGATAATATATGTTCTCTATGAGGTATAAATTACTATAATGAAATTATTACAGTGTCCTTGTCTCCAGTGAGGAAATATAATTTTAATTATCTGTATCGGTGTTGAAACAAAGGCATATACCAGGGCAAAGGTCAAATATTTGCCCTGAGATATGAAATATAGAGTGGAAGATCTCTGTCGAGTTGGGACCCCAGTGTTGCATATTTGTATGATATGTATTAAGGCGTGAATTTAATTTATATCAAAAATAATTTTTAGTCCCAAAATCACTATATTAATGGATCATTACAGGTCTTCATATCTTTATTTTGTTTGATACAGTTAAATGATGAAATCGTTGGTGGGTGGGGCTTAATTTGGAATCTGTGAAGATGAAGGGGTGTGGCTAAAGTCAATCAGAACTGAACTGTCAAACGAAGTTGAAATGAGATAACACATTTTACTGAACCCCGCCCCCAAATGAGTAGTCCTGCTCATTTTTCAGGTCAAAAAATTTGGGCATAGTATAGAGCAGGACTGAGATATAATATTGTAATAACATAATATAGAGAGAAATGATGTACTGTGCCCTGATCACCAAACCAGAGCTCAGATTTTAGTGTAGTTAGAATAATGAATGCTAATAACTGATTGGTTGATAGCACTTATCCTACTTGCTCTAGTTTATTCTATGCCCCACCCCCCATGTACAGCTCCTCCCCCTAGGAACCCCAGTTACCTGTGTTGGAGAGGTAGATTGCTACTTTTAAACACTGCAGGGAAAAATGAGCTTAATGCTATAACACCTATAACACTCCAGCAGAGCTCTATTGGTGAGCTATAATGTCCACTAGCATATGAGAGAGCCGCTCACTAATCTATTTTTATGGAGAAAATTGATTATAAAGGGGATGGTCACTTTGTATTTGCTGTATATGTGCGAAGTACAAATGGTTTTACAAATATAAAAAAAATGATAACGATAAAAATAAACTTTTTATTGATGAGGTTCTCTAACTAAATCAATTTAGGATGCCCTGGCCATATGCATATTGTGGGCAGCTATTTTTGTGACATTAAAATTAAATTTTTATAGCCAAACAGTGCTTTATAGTGTCTGCATCCATGTGTATAGTAGTTTATCATAATTTATAGGAAAGAAACATATGGATATCCATGAACGCAAAGAAATGGTCCATCAAATTTCAAATATAAAAAAACAGAAATAGAATGTAAGCTCTTGTAAGGAAAAAAAAACCCCACAAAACAAAAACTAATATTCTAAAAAACTTTGACAGTACTGAGCTATTTCATTTTTCCTGTTACATTTCTTTGTATTTACTTAATTGTTTTCTTCTTTGGGCAAAGATATCTGTCTATCTATCTATCTATCTATCTATCTATCTATCTATCTATCTATCTATCTACACACATATATATATAAATAAATAAACATGGAAACATAGAACTTGACAGCAGTTAAGAACTTGGCCCATCTAGTCTACCCATTTTTTTTATTAACCTATAGTACCTTAATCCCTATTTGATAATTTATTCTTTATAAGGATATTCTTATGTCCATCCCAAGCATGTTTAAATTGCTCTTCTGTATTATCCTCTACCACCTCTGATGGGCGGCTATTCCACTTATCCACTACCCTTTCTGTGAAGTAGTTTTTCCTCACATTTCCTCTGAACCTACTTCCCCCCAGTGTCAGTGCATGTCCTCGTGTTCTAATACTTCTCTTCCCCCCAGTGTCAGTACATGTCCTCGTGTTCTAATACTTCTCTTCCCCCCAGTGTCAGTACATGTCCTCGTGTTCTAATACTTCTCTTCCCCCCAGTGTCAGTGCATGTCCTCGTGTTCTAATACTTCTCTTCCCCCCAGTGTCAGTACATGTCCTCGTGTTCTAATACTTCTCTTCCCCCCAGTGTCAGTACATGTCCTCGTGTTCTAATACTTCTCTTCCCCCCAGTGTCAGTACATGTCCTCGTGTCCTAATACTTCTCTTCCCCCCAGTGTCAGTACATGTCCTCGTGTTCTAATACTTCTCTTCCCCCCAGTGTCAGTGCATGTCCTCGTGTTCTAATACTTCTCTTCCCCCCAGTGTCAGTGCATGTCCTCGTGTTCTAATACTTCTCTTCCCCCCAGTGTCAGTACATGTCCTCGTGTTCTAATACTTCTCTTCCCCCCAGTGTCAGTACATGTCCTCGTGTTCTAATACTTCTCTTCCCCCCAGTGTCAGTACATGTCCTCGTGTCCTAATACTTCTCTTCCCCCCAGTGTCAGTACATGTCCTCGTGTTCTAATACTTCTCTTCCCCCCAGTGTCAGTGCATGTCCTCGTGTTCTAATACTTCTCTTCCCCCCAGTGTCAGTACATGTCCTCGTGTTCTAATACTTCTCTTCCCCCCAGTGTCAGTGCATGTCCTCCTGTTCTAATACTTCTCTTCCCCCCAGTGTCAGTGCATGTCCTCGTGTTCTAATACTTCTCTTCCCTCCAGTGTCAGTACATATCCTCGTGTTCTAATACTTCTCTTCCCCCCAGTGTCAGTACATGTCCTCGTGTTCTAATACTTCTCTTCCCCCCCCCCAGTGTCAGTGCATGTCCTCGTGTTCTAATACTTCTCTTCCTTTGTAGAATGTTTCCCTCCTGTATATTGTTATAACCCTTGATACATTTGAAAGTTTCTATCATGTCCCCCCTTTCCCTTCTCTGCTCCAAACTATACATATTAAGATCTTTTAGTCTTTCCGGGTAAGTTTAGTGCTGTAGACCATGCACTATTTTAGCTGTCCTTCTTTGTACAGTCTCTAATGTATTTATATCCTTCTGGAGATATGGCCTCCAGAACTGAACACAGTATTCTAGATGAGGCCGTACCAATGACGTGTCTACTCTGTTGCATATTTTTGTGTCATCTGCAAAAAGGCATACTTTTCCTTAAATACCATTTGCAATGGCTCCAATAAAGATATATATATATATATATATATATATATATATATATATATATAGATAGATACAATTCCCTTTATTAAATGTAAATGTATTGATACTGTTTCAGGAGCTGCATTTATGTTATACTTCCCAAGCCTATGAGTATATTGTTCATCTATAAATATGCATATATATGTCTAAAACTATCAATTTGTAAGAGGCTAAGGGCTAGATTTACTAAGCTGCAGGGTTTGCCAAAGTGGTGATGTTGCCTATAGCAACCAATCAGATTCTAGCTTTCATTTATTTAGTGCTTTCTACAAAATGACAGCTAGAGTCTGACTGGTTGCTATAGACAACATCCCCACTTTTTCAAACCCGAAGCTTAGTAAATCTAGCCCTAAGTCCTAGGAAAATATGAAGAAGTTGAAAAGGAAAAGATGGGACTGGGGTGAGGAGAGGCAGTGAGCTTTCGCCGGGAAACAAACACAACAGTAAATACTAGGATGTTGATGATATCAGGTTAATATCAGTGAGCTGTAACCAAACCCAACTCTAGTATTCAGTCAAACTAGAGAAACCCGGTAGTAACCGCCTTAAATTAAAGTGAACTGTAATGACTAAATTACTTTATTAACAGAATTCAGTAACTTTTTGATACACTACATTACATGTGGAAATTTTAACAATGGAGTATAATGAATAAATAACTATTTTATCAATCACTATATTAAATTAACTATTTTTTTATTGTTTATAAAAACAAAAGAAAAGAACAACAGTAGGAACATTGGACATGAAAGGTATCTAGCATGTTTGAAAGTTATGTCATAAATATATAATGTTTACATTACTCTATACATTAATAGATTTAACGTGATATAGCATGTAAATAAAACATATTAAAGGGACTAAAGAATTTCTTTATACACTACAATATATGTATAAGTTATTTCATCAAAGTTACATTGCTGGGCATGGTCCCCATAAGACGCACTGATATATGTGGCTGCAATAACTGTCACAGTTTCCAGACCACCCAGCAGGTCACATGTTCCAGGTCACCCAGCAGGTGTACTAACTGTCGCAGTTTCCAGAGGAACCAGCAAGTGCACAGGTGTATTGCCATTTTCCAGAGGACAATGGTAATGCATTGGCAGGCAGAAGTTTTTGCGAAATAACTCCGAAATGATGCAACCGATTACAACGCCAATTTTTTTCTGCAAATCTACAGAACAATACCTTTAATATGGTATATTATATACCCTGCTCAGGCAACGGTATCATAGCAATAAGTCACTCATCATGCTAGTAATATAAAGCTATGTATAAAAATTATAATTACT
This sequence comes from Mixophyes fleayi, assembly GCF_038048845.1. Lineage (NCBI taxonomy): Eukaryota > Metazoa > Chordata > Amphibia > Anura > Limnodynastidae > Mixophyes > Mixophyes fleayi. The sequence continues at coordinate 15,546,254 of NC_134406.1, read as the reverse complement.
TTTTATTAGTGTCTGGAAATCTATAGAACAGAAAGCATTTTGGGTGTTCAATTATCCTTAAAAGTCCATCATGGAGGGGTCATTTAAATGTTAGCTGGTATGAACAAGAAATTTGGTGGCAATCGCTAATTTCTTCTGCTGCTTTGTAGCCTGAAGTCTTTCACCCAGCCCCACCACAACACATTTCAACACTTTAGACATTATTCTTCATCATCAGAAAGAATTGGATGGAGATAACTCTCCAAAAAGAGAAGCAAACTCCAAAATTCTGTGAAACTTAGAAAAGACCATTTGGTTCCAAACTCGCATAATGTTACAAGACTGTCCAATCTATGTATGACCTCTTCTTAATCCAGTCGCTCCGTGTCTAATGATTGTGACTCATAAGCACATGAAATACGGATCTTATGCAACTGTTAAAAAGGACACTGTCTACTAACAAGTGTCAACTAAAATATATATTATATTCCTAGGAATGTCTGAGCAAAGCAACACAAGTTAAATGTTGCCATTGGAGTATATACTGTTGTATACTCTATCTTTGTTTTCGCCTACCTTTTATTTTTCGCCAGAAAGATAAATTGTTATTGTAAATCACAACTATTGTTTCATTACATATCTGTATATTTTAACAACTTCCAATAAAAACGTTCTTCAAATCTTGTGAAATTAGACAACCCACTATTAACAATAATATATGTCAAAGTCTGTGTATTACTGAGCTGTGCAACATACAGGAAATAACTGAATTGTGTATACTTAACTACATGTGCCCTCTGCAGCAGGTTGCCATATTAAGAGGAAAGTAATGATCTAACAGGGGAGACACAGAGTGACTGGTAGCTTGGCAGTCTTGCTTTGCAGAAATGCACATTTAAAATTCTCAAATCTCATATCAAAACACTCTCCCTCTCGTCCTCTTAGGTCTACCTATGACATGCACCTCATCTCTGGTGACCACCTCTTACTTCCACCTACAATACTTCTCCCGTGCTGCTCCCAACTTATTGAATTCCCTACCCTGCTCAATCAGACTTTCCCATAGCCTTCATATCTTTAGACGCTTTCTGAGAACCCATCTCTTTGTTAGAGCATAACCTACTCCTTCCTATAGTACCCACACTAATATACCCTCACACCTACCCTACTGCCACCTATACTGCCCACACTAATGCACCCTTACAACTACGAAATATCAGATTAACTCTAAACTAATAACTAATACTGCCAAAAACACCTGACAAATTGCAACCAGGTCTGAGGACAGGGAAACCCAATAGGAGTCTACACTCCTCATCTTTGGGAAGAACTTGGGAATTTTGGCATTTAATTAAAACTACAATACATTTTTAATATTCACATGCACATTGTTGAGCAAAGAAAAAAAAGACCTAAGTTGGGTTCTGTAACTATTTTGAGCAGAGGGGAAGGAGAAGAAAGGGTATACCATGCGCTGGGCCACGACTGTAGTTGAAAAAGGAGAAGTGCACAAAAACATGACAACTATGAAACATCTCATTTTCCCCTAGGAAGGAACTCAAGCATGACATGGAAAACTAGAGAAATCATTGTCAAATTAAAGTATTGTCTTTATTTACTGGTTCTGTGTCATCAAATAAAGAGGAATTGCCCTAAAATTTTGCAATACTGAGTAATACTGAGTAATAATATTTACATTCAGCCGCTCTAACCACAAAATGGAAAATAAAGCTATTTCTTTATTAAAGAAGGAATTTATATTAAAGAAGGCACAGATATATTACATGCAAGGAAATTAAAAATTAAGAATATTAATAGAGATGATTCAAAATAGGATTCTTAAGGCTGTAGCATCCCACCTACACACAGTGTATATATATATATATGTGTGTGTGTGTGTGTGTGTGTAATATCTATCTCTCTATCTATCTATCTATCTATATTGTGTATACGTACAGTGTGTACATATATATGTATATATATATATATATATATATATATATATATATGTATATATATATGTATATATATATATAAAACAGCCAGTATTTTCTTTATGTGCAAAATAATAAACTTTATTTGCACCCCTCGAATTGCAACATGGTTTTGCCAAGGTGCAAAGTTACTCGTGTTTATGCTTTACATGCATTAATGAATCAGGCCCATTATTTATAAAACTGGATTCCTTCTCATAGTGTAAAAATTCTGCTACTTCAATTATCTTTATTTTCTACAAGTAATTAAGTATTTATTAATATGAAAGGAGGCTGCCATGAAGGGAATTAAATATCAATTCATTTGGCATCCTTTATTATAGAGCGGATTCACTTTAAGAAAAATAAATAATAAACACTATATTATGTATTATCTATATAAGTGACCTGTTCTTATGGTGTTACCTAAACCACGCTTGGTCCATTGGTGGCAGTAAACCTATTTTTCCCATAGGAAGACATTGGGATTTATTGTGGCCACAGAACTTGTTACAAATCTGCGCAGTAGAAATGGATGTAAGATGCTGCTCTCTGAAGAGCCTCTCGCCAGCAACTCGCACCCAGTCCCCATCACGTTACCTTGTTCCTAATCTGTCTCAGGGAATAAAATGACAGCACAGTGCACACTCCAGAGCCTGAGCTACAGGTATTTGTGCCTTGGCATTGTCTTCTGATATAACTTATTATTATTATCTATTATTTATAAGCCGGAGTGCATACATACCTTCTTCTGCATGCTACCAGCTACTGATGTGTCTTTGTCTTTCCCAGTGTCTGCTGATTGTCCCTCCCTTATCAACCCAGCTCGTCTTTGACTATTGCTGTCCATCCGTGACCCTGACCTTTGGCCTCTTTTGACCTTGTACCGGTGCTACTCATCCTGCTCTCTCTGGCTACGTCTGTGCCTCATCCTTTTATCCACCTGTAGGTGTCTTGCTGCAAAGTCCATTACCTCCTTGCAGCATTTGGCAACTGAGGACCAATCACAAACTACCATTCAGGCATCATGTTATCCAGCAAAACTCATAAGCACTAAGGGTCCAGGATTTTACCCAAAGTCTGTAAAATGAATAACCCTTGCTCGCCAAAATCACGAGATAATGAGCACAGTTTTAACCTGTGCCGCAACCCTTCACAACGCACACTAGTCCCATGTCTGCCCTGCATTTTCAAGTTGAGCCCCTCCAATGAGCTGATTTTAACTGGAACACCTTTCAGACCGCAGCGTATGCATTTTCAACCCGGGAATAGACCAGGTCGCACGACCCAGGTCACACCATTCACACAACCTGGGTTATTCCCGGGTCCATGCCTCTGCGTGAAAGGGGTATTACTAATATTTAGATAAACATCTAACAAATTAAGTCTGTACATCAGTGTTATTATCTTACCAGGGCTCTGATAATGTAATTCTATACTGCTAGATAAACATTACTAGCTAATGAAAGGATACATTGTATCCACTAAGGCTCTCCTACATAGCAAAGTTAAGCAATAAAGGTACTTTGCAAAATAGCAAACATATTACAGCCTGCTACCCTGGAAACAGTCCCATTTTTCAAAGTTGTTTGATAATATTTCCGTTTAATGTCAGATTCAGTTAATATCTAGGTTCGACAGAACAACATCTAGTATAAACAGTGTCAGCATGGTGATTAGTGACCATTCATTAATCAATACACATAATGGAAAATCCGTTATGAATGGAAAAGAACAGTTGTGCGCTCTCCCTGAAGGAAGCATTGTTTAATCGTTGTCAACTTGCCCATATTTAGTAATATATTGACTGCCTTCCAAGCTTGAGCCGTTTATTTTCTTGACCCCTCTCTTGATGTCTATCACTGCGATCAAAAGGACAATGGAAACGGTTGAGCAGTTGACCAGAAGGCAGCTCCTGTCAGCTTCTCTCCATGGGGTCAGAGGAAGGTATTCCTGTATCAAGTCTTCTAATCCTCTCTTATTACAAAGACTATGCTTATCTCTCTGGGGATGTGCTCCCAGCTTCCTTACTCTAACATCTACTCATTCATAAGTTGTTCAGCTGCTCCCCTGACCATAAAACATTAACCTCAGCACAGCCAGGCAGACCTGCAGAGTGATGTATGGATTTATCACTATTTGCAGTCCACCTCAATGACAATGGATTGCCCATTTAAGGAATTAATGAGCAACTTGGCCTGGGTTGCCAAAAATAAAAAATCTATCACTAAGAAATAAATTGATTCTATCCAAACTAAAACCATAGAAATGAAATGAGTGATGGAAAGAGCAATATTATTTCATTAGGATCACATAGGGCTAAATTGGTGCAACTGGTTGATTACAGTGAGCAATCAAACTTTTATCGGGTGTAGCAGCATTCATGATAGGATTCCAACTGAATTTTGATTGGGCTTTTGATTATTGTGGCCAAATACATGGAATAAAATGTGCACAGTTAGATTGTAGATTGCCATACTGTTCATCATGATAGGTTCATGACTTAAGACATAAATAAAGGTCAAAGAGGAGGAATGTCGGTGAATAAAGGAAGAGTTCCGATTAGTTCAAGAGCTGGTACAAACGGAATAATAGAAAGTAGTTTGTGGCGATATCTTTACTTTTGTCAATGTGCACATTTTTGTCATGGACCAAAGCTGCCACAAATATCGCTCAACGTTCCAACTCAAATAGACAGGGCACATGCAGAATGGAAGATAAAATCGGCAAAATTGTGTTTGCAAAAATTCACAAAGCACCCACATTTTTAGTGACCCCAGCTGGATCAAAAATTCTAACTAGTTTAATCATGGTTAGTGATATTATGTGTGCTACTGCTGTTATGTCACTTTGTAGTGTAGGGTAGCACGGTGGCTTAATGGTTAGCACTTCCGCCTCACAGCACTGGGATCATGGGTTCAATTCCCAACCATGGGCCTGATTCATTAAGGATATTAACTTTAGCATACAAATACTTGATAGCTTATTTGTACACTGAAATTTAAAGTCGATATTTGTGTGCTACATGAAAAAACAGTCAGTATTTAACTTATGTGCAAAACAGAAAACTAGTTTGCACCCCTTGTATTGTAACATGGTTTTGTCCAGGAGACTTAAATAAGAAGTTTCTTAAGTTAAGATCCTTAATGAATCAGGCCCCATGTCCTTATCTGTGCGGAGTTTGTATGTTCTCCCCGTGTTTGCGTGGGTTTCCTCCGGGTGCTCAGGTCTCCTCCCACACTCCAAAAACATACTAGTAGGTTAATTGACTGCTATCAAATTAACCCTACTCTCTCTCTCTATGTCTGTGTGTGTGTGTTATGTTATTTAGACTGTAAGCTCCAATGGGGCAGGGACTGATGTGAATGAGTTCTCTGTACAGCGCTGCGGAATTAGTGGCGCTATATAAATAAATGATGATGATGATGATGATGATAATGTTATCATTATTGTTTATAAAACGCCACAAAATTCTGCAGAGGCAAAACGAAACAAAAATGTTGAAAATTCAAAAGGCATAAAGTACCAATAAAATCGGAACATGCAAGAGATATTGTCGAAGTAATAATTAACGAAAAACCCTATATTACCAATTAGTTCAATAGAATGAACTAATAAAATTGAATTTTATGTGCCTGTGCTTCTAAGAGAATGTAAAAACACGTATTGCACAATACAAAGAACAACAAGTTATATAAGGGTCACATGTTCTTTATTTCACAATAGCAGGCCAAGGAAATATTTGCTCCAAATAAGGTCAAGAAGACCCTTCTAAAAGACCCCTCCAAGAACATGTCACTTTAATGAAGATTAATGATAGAGATTTAGGGCTAAATTTACTAAACGGCTGGTTTGAAATAGTGGAGATGTTGCCTATAGCAACCAATCAGATTCTATCTGTCATTTTGTAGATTGTGCTGAATAAAAGATAACTAGAATCTGATTGGTTGCTATAGGCAACATCTCCACTATTTCAAACCCGCCGTTTAGCAAATTTAGCCCTTAGAGTGTCAGCAGTGATGTAAGCTGGGAAGGTGTGTTTTAAGTAATGATGAGTAACATTTTCTATAAAAGAATAACTTAATCAAATATAGATTGTCAATTGGCATTTCAGACCCTGGGCGTATGTCTGCTTCGTCCAGTAATGGCTGTATCTATGCATAATATCTTTTGATAAAAAAATAGAAATATTATATTTTGGAAACCTGCTCATCTCAATTATTATTTAAAGAGTAGAATGGAAAAAATCTTATACAGATAAAATATGAAAATTGGATGCGATGGGAGCCGTCATGAAAACAGGAGGTGAGAGCTTACAATCTAATGGCGACATACACGGATCTTATTATTGTTTAATAAATTATATATTTGACATTATTCATTTAGGTATTATTTCAAAACAGTTATAATTTTGTGCCACTCAAGTGCAGCCTGTACAAGTGTTTGTTTGGTTTCCAAACACGCTACCATTAAAAAGCAAATCCATTTACGGCTATCTGCCTAAGACAGTGGTTTCCAATCAATTTTAGTGCACAGAAGCCTAAAACAGCTGCAGAACTTACTGATGAAACTCTACCTGTCAACATCCCAGAACTGGGTAACAAATGTATGGTACCTTAGCTAAAAATATATATATTTGATTTATAGGTAAAAGAAAGTAAGTAAAAAATTAAATAAAACACCAGCATTAATTTGGCGTTTATGTTCGCTGTGAGGTGTTGTCATCTGTTTCTGTGGAAGGGTGAAGAAATCGAAGCTAAGCAAAGCATAGAATATTCCGTGCAGCGTTTGGCGATGATTCATCAGGGGTTGTACTAAGAATATTCTGGAGCAGTGGTGGATTGTCTGGAATGACGACGGAAAGGTTAGTACCGAAAGTTGCCATCCAAATTTTAATTCGTACTTGCAAATTTAGGACCTCAAATACATTTGTTTCTGTCATTATCCATTTTAGACTCTTGGAACCCCTGGAGCTTTGGAATTCTGAGCAACCCAGTTTGAGAAACACTAGACTAAGGGATAGGGAAAGGACAATAGCCGTATGTGTTTTACCAGAGTGTTTGTATTCAGTCTCAAACAAGCCTTGTGACCCACTATAGTATAAATTTACCTCAGGTGGGAAAACCAAGTAGTTTTCTTTCAGGAGCTTTTTTTAATTTAAGTTTAAGTAATTGATATATTGATCTGGGGGAGTACAAGTAAACATTGGCTACGAAATCCTACAAATTTTGACACAGTGGGGCAATTTTAATGGAAGGCGGCCATTTTGTGGTTTGATCTAATGTTAGAGAGAATGCAGCTAATCATTTCACTACAATTTTTCATTCCACAAAATGGCTGCCTCTCCACCGTGAGGTAATGGATCATTTTAACATGGATCTCACCATTCCCTTCCTTGACTGTTCTCCCATAGTTCATCTCCAGCTATTAATTTACCCTCCTAGAATTGTTTAAGTAATTCCATTAAACTGTGAGAGAAACACAAACTGCTTATAAAAAACAAGCAGGAGCATTTAAGTTGTTCTCATTACAGACTAAAATGACTCAAACTGATAAAAATGGTGAATTCTTGTCAAGGCCATCAAATAGGTGTGACTGACATACCACAGACGTAGGTGACATTTAACAATGCAATGAAGATCTCTTTTTCTAGTCAATTGAGAAGAGGCGCAGAGAGATTGAACTTTGTTTTACTAACTTGTCTACACCAAAAAAAAGCAAAGTGCCACATTTTTCCAACCGGCACTTTAACATGTAAAAATAGAGTTATTAAAAGGAAATAGGATATCAAAACAATCCACCAAAATCTGTTTGAGCTTCAGATTTTCCCATTGTGAATTTTAATTTGACTGATTTTTCAGATGCGTACGTGTAACATTCATATAATAATTGACTCATTACTTATGAAAATTATATTGTTTTAATGGTTTAGAAATATTTGTGACTGGTTGTGCACTTTGGCTAGCAAGGGTTACACAAAACATGCCCAAAAATTTGACACCATTTGTCAAGTGATCCATTATTTGTAAAATAATAATAATAATTAATAGTAATAAAATGCATTTGCAAATTGTATCAGATACTGTTTATTATTACATGTGATGAAGCTAAATGGTTTTCAAAACCATGCCTTACAATAATAATTGACACATTTTAAATGATTGAAGTGTGAAGTCTATTTTCATTTTCACTTATTGTTATTTTTTATTTTTTTTTAAACAATGTCTTTTAAAATTTGTAAAAATGTTTGTCTTGGTAATAATTCTGGTGACACTGCTGACGTTTCTCTCCTTAATGAATGTTCCTTACAGCAGTGTTTGAAGACTCTAGCAGTAGGCTGACTCTCAGAGACAGTTGTAGGGTGGGAGGAACGTAGTAAACTATCTGAAATAGTATTTTCTTTCAAATTTCAATCTACATACTATATTTTGCATAACTGAAAAGATCAGAGTTATTGTTGGAGTGGTGTAAGAATGAAACCAATGTGACTAAGTATTTTCTATGCAATTATATATAAAACCCTCTTTGATGTAGGTCATAAAGCAACAGATTGAGAAAATGAGTCATGGTTTAATTACCTTTTCATTTATTGAAAGGAGGAAGCTCTTATTATATATATATATATATTTATTTGTCTTACTCTGGCTTGATAACTTTTTCCATGCATCACAAATCACACTTTGTTTTATATTATTGCCGTGTAGATTATTGGGGAAAGTTTGCACAAGTACATGTAGCATTCAGTGGAATTCTATATGTGATAGTGAAACTGAGTGATTCATAAAATCATCCCTTGGGATTAAAGGCAAATATTTTTCACATTCGCCAGAAGTCCGTCACAGTGTTCATTAGTAGAAAAAAGAAAATTGAAAGACAATAAGAGAATCCTGCAAATATTAATAAAATATTTAATGGAAATTAAAGATAAATTGTTTACTACTATGTAATTTTGCAGCGAATTCACAGTTCTCTATTTTGTTTATATTTATGAAAGGAACGATCAGAACGTTGCCAGTGATCTATTGTCTGAGACACTGCGTTGTAATGGTTGTATCTCTGCCATTGCAATTAAAGATCAATGGATCATCATGTTAAAGATCTTAGATGCTATTTATGGCTATGAAATATATTTTTTATAAATATATTTTTTTTTGCAAAAATAAATAACAGCGTGACGATATCTTTCAAAAGACTAAAAAATACAACAATAAATAATTAAAATAGCCTTTTTCCCTCGCGTAGAATTTACTACTAATCTGGGTATGTGTTTATATTTCAATGTGTGAATTATTATTTAAGAACATTTTCTTACACATTAGTATTATTAAATCCCATAATGACACTAATAGAAATTATTGATACATTTTCATCACCTAATAACACTTTTGGCCACATTGTAACTGTTTGAGGATACTTTTTGTTGCCGGAGAACATCCTAGCAGTTGTGACATTGGGAACTGAAAGGAACAACAGTGATCTAGAGGGAAGAGGTGGGAAATATCACCTGTCATTTGGCAAACAGCTTCATTTAATCAACTATTTAATTATTTTAAATTAAAGTAAAGTAAGAAAAATTGAAACTGACCTCACATAAGCCTATCCTCCTATGTGGTGCAAGTTCCCAGAATTAATGACCAAGTTAACCACCCAGAATGTTGGTGGCCAAATAGGACAAGATTCAGCTGTTTGGCTGCCCAGGTAACCAGATAAGCAGAATTGTACGCTAGCTACCACAGCGGGTCTGTTATATTGCTTTTAATCTTTCTTTATTCACTATTTTCTTTCTTTTCACATCTATTTTATATTAATATTTCACCTAACAACCAGTATGATCAAATACCTAACACCAATATATTTTTAAATGATTATAATAAAGATGTTGTTTTAATAAAATTTTAAAAAATCTATAGAACATAAATAATGAAAAGTATCTTTTCATTGGTTTAAAGAGCACTCCTGTTCCAATCTTATGGATATCCTTATAGATAACCCATCTTTCTGTGTTTGGTATTACTAGTTGCTTTAGCACCCCCTCACAATAAGTTTATAGGTTTATTTTGTAAATTTTTTAAAAAATGTGATACAAGAATTATTTCTTCTGCGCAACTAATGTGAGGAGTTCCATTCCCTGAACGGACCGACGTTTGTTTGTAAAAGGTTTTTTTCCCCACCAATTACTTGTCATCTCTTCAAAACCGTTTACCTATCAATTTATTGCCCATCACTTAAATAATTGGGATTAGGGACCTGATTCATTAAGGATCTTAACTTGAGAAACGTCTTATTTCAGTCTCCTGGACAAAACCGTGTTACAATGCAAGGGGTGCAAATTAGTAATCTGTTTTGCACATAAGTTAAATACTGACTGTTTTTTCATGTAGCACACAAATATCAACTTTAAATTTCAGTGTACAAATAAGCTATCAAGTATTTGTGTGCTACATGAAAAAACATGTAACATGGTTTTGTCCAGGAGACTGAAATAAGAAGTTTCTCAAGTTAAGATCTTTAATGAATCAGACCCCAGATGATCATCCCTCTCAATGCCATAAATGATAATCAAAACATTTTGCAGATCTTAGTAAATGGGTACAATACATACCTCGAGGAGCATAAAACTATATAGCTATATATGTTTACATTCTAGTCATAATAAATACAAAAGTCATGTATATAAAAATAACTGTTACATTATAACATTTTTTGCACAGATTCCCTGGCCAATGTAATTCAGGTCTGTCTCGTGAATCAGAGGGACTTGTGTAAATTCAGAACTAACGCTGATAGGAATTAAGCAGTAATGCCAACATACCTGTGAGTGCCGTTATTGCCATCATTATTTAGATAAAGTATATATATTTATAATGAAGCACTTTACAGCAAATATTTAAGCATTCATATTAGTCATTGTAATACTGGCAGTACATTTACCAATGAGCCACTGTTTCCTGCAAACACTGAATTTATCTTTAATGTTTTAATATATTTGTTAACAGTGTTACTTTGTGTTAAATTCATGATAATTTGTCCACCAATTGATTATTTAATTTATTTTCAGTTACTAAAACAATTAGAGTGCTTTTTTTAAAAATAAATTTTAAGACATAATAATAATAATAATAATATTAATAATTATAATAATAATAATAATAATAATAATAATAATAATAATAATAATAGTGGGCCTGATTCACTAAGGAAAATAAAGCAAAAAAAATTGAGTAATTTTGCACCTTGGCAAAACCATGTTACAATAAGTAAATTACTGGCTGTTTTTTTCACGTAAACACAAATACTTGATAGCTTTATTTTTACACTGACATTTAAAGTTGATCTAGGACATGCTCTAACCCAGCTATAAATCTGCTCCCACATTTTAAATTTACCAATGCAACATGGTTTTGCCAAGGTGAAAAGTTACTCATTTATTTGCTTTACTTTCCTTAACGAATCAGGCTCATTATTATTCTACTCCAGAAATGTACATTATTCAAATATAGACATTTTAGCTTCTGGAATAAAAAAGATAACACAATTTTAGGTATTTTTTTTAAGATAAGCAAAATATTTTCAATTTAGCTTTATTCATAGTTTTATTTATATAGACAAGCCCCCACTTATTTTTTTGTTTTGTTAACGACCAGTCTGCAAAATAAACAAATGGCTTTTTGAACAAACAGGGTGTTTTTTTAAGTGTTGTATTGAGAGAAGGGTTTCAGTTGTTACACAGTGATTCTGAAAGGGAGACCGCAGCTGTCATATCGGTAAAGGCTAAATCAGTACATCCTCTTAGGCTCTATATACAAGTTAGTTTTTTTAAAAAAAAAAACATCAATGGTTTGCCTTGTGTTGTAAGTCAACTGAAAGTGCTGAAAGTTGTATTGTTTTGGGAAAACAATATCAAATTCAGTTGTAGATAACACAATTGAGTAAAATAAATAAATGCAAAAGTGAAAAGGGTTATACAGAGTAACACTGTATATTACACAAAGGACTGCCCTCACGGGGTACAGTAAAAAGAAGATATTGTACAAGTTTATTGTAGCAAATCGATGTTTCATTATTACAATGTACATTTATTAGACGTATATATGTACGATAATATAAGATGTATATATGTACAAACTCAAGTATATTATTTAATTACCAATTATACAAGAAAAAATATAAAGTTGCTGATGTTAGTTGCCATAAGGACTGTTAACCATTCACCAATCCCATAGAGTCCAAAATGGCATAGTCCAAAGTAACATTTCCTTAACACTTTGGGGCATATTCAATTGTTGGCGTTATAGCCAAAAACCTCGCGGCGCACGCACTATTACCGTCATTACAGTACTTTTCACGCTGGATTTCAGCTCGCAGCTCCCTGAGCCATGACCTGAAATCCAGCTTACTATTACCGTAATACTGGTAATAGTTTTAACGCCACGGGGATTCTAAACAATTGAATATGCCCCTTTGAGTGCTATAGATGAGCGGGACTTCTCCTCTACATGGACCCCTAAAGTGCTAACAAAAAGTCTAATTTGTCCCTATCCCAGGCACATAGAAAGCTGGGAGTAACCTTATTTGAAAGACGGATGTTCCTCCTTTAGAATGGCATGATAATAGTACCCATATTCATTTTGATCAGCAGACATTGTATTGTATAATATGGGATAAGCCCAAAAGCATTGAGCACAGGGTGAAGGAACTGCAAACTGTCAAAGGGATTAATTGCAAGCGACTGCTGCCCTCTTGATAAACCCATTGTTCAAGCAGGTAGTGTGTAAAATCTAAGAGAAAACAAGAGGAAGATGGTGCCTTCTAGTGTAGTAATTAATTCTTTCTCACCAAATATCTACCAAATAAAACTACGAAACAAAATGAAAAAAAAAAAATTATCTGTGCATTCCTTAAATTCTTTATATCTATCTTATTTCTGTGATCCCGTGTACATGTGAAAAGTACAAAACACCAATAGTGTAATATTGTCAAACACCACTCCACATGTGATATCCGAACCAAGTGACTGTGAACCAGGGAGAAGCTTTAATGCCATTTATCTGTAAGTCTTTAAACCAGCAATGTAACTAAATTACAAAATCCACTGAAGAAGAAATCAAATATCATCAGAACATCAAAGAAAAACAACAAAGAGATCCCTAGTGTGATACTATATCAAACTAATATTGGTATGTAAATAGTTGATTAAGGGGTGTGTTTGTGCCAAAAAATAAATCTATATATATAAAAGAAGAAGTTTTGTTTGTTGGTGAATATCTTCGACACCCCTTAACTGATTGGGATGAAACCAATGCGAGGTGGTCCAGTTGGATCCTGGACAGGTTTTCGGGGGTTTAGGGTCCCAGTCGGACCTCCCCTTGGTGTACACTGGGCAGAACTTTGACCAAGAGAGCCTGTTCTGGGCCTTCCACTGGATGGATTTGGAAGAAAACTTCACAGACTGGTAACGATGGATCCCAGAAGACATACTAGGGGGTTGAGGACCCGGTCAGACCTCTCAGTGTATGTTGGCCAGAACTTTGACCTGGGAATCCAGTTCTTGGCATTTACTGGATGGATTCGGATGACATTTAATATAAACACATAAAACGACACTGGGCAGCCACCTCATGGGTGTGTTGGAAGCAGGGCCATCTTAACAACATTATGGGCCCCTGGGCAAAGCAGTGCACCGGGGCCCCTACATATATATATATATATATATATATATATATATATATATATATATATATAAAGAGAGAGAGAGAGAGAGAGAGAGATACAGATATAGATATATAGAGATAGAGATAGATAGATGTACTTGCTCAGTGACCCTTGAAGGTTTTTTTTTTCAGGTTTTTTCTTTTGCAGGATTATTTATTCTAATTAAGAGCCGTGCCTATGGGGCCCCCTTGCCCATGGGGCCCCCGGGCACCAGCCCATCGTGCCCAATGGAAAAGATGGCCCTGGTTGGAAGAGCTGATAACTATTTTTAGAATGTTGACAGTTACATCCAACTCATTGATAACTTAATAACTTGAAGATTTAAACCTGGGCAGTGCCGGGTACGTAAATTATAAAACAGCTTATTTGGTAACTTGAAATCCTGCTGGTGTCTCACAAATTTCCAAAATGGGAAAAATAACTTAGAATAAGACCATAGTGTAGTATATACACCCAGCTTTTATTAGAAATATAAGTAGCACATGTACTTTTAAGAACTCTTTACAAAATAGTTCATCTGATTTTCTTGCCTTAAATTCATGATTCCACCTTCAGTAAAGGTATTGCCAATTCTCTCTTAGGGCCTGATTCATTAAGGATCTTAACTTAAGAAACTTCTTATTTCAGTTTCCTGGACAAAACTATGTTACAATGCAAGGGGTGCAAATTAGTATTCTGTTTTGCACATAAGTTAAATACTGACTGTTTTTTCATGTAACACACAAATATCAACTTTAAATTTCAGTGTACAAATAAGCTATCAAGTAATTGTGTGCTACATGAAAAAACAGTCAGTATTTAACTTATGTGCAAAACAGAATACTAATTTGCACCCCTTGCGTTGTAACATGGTTTTGTCCAGGAGACTTAAATAGGAAGTTTTCTCAAGTTAAGATCCTTAATAAATCAGACCCTTAGTCCTTAATACAGAATAAGGAGAACCATAATCTAGAGAACAGTTCAATATATATAATCGTGAGGTAGCATGCTCAACACGTTTGTACTACACCAGGGGGGGTTATACTATTCATACATTCTAGTAATAAAAATCAGCTCTTCTGGTCCCCGGAGGCTCCCAAATTACTGTGAGTTCTCCGAAGAAAGTGTGGAAATCTCACTGATGGTGAGAACATGAGTCTACCAACTGCTGTGTGATGATGGAAACAGAAGGAACAATCCTGAATATTCTCAGCCTCTACCTCTTGAAGCTGTTTTAAATCTCTTCGTCAATAACTTAATCTCGTTTTTGCAAAAATTGTATTTGGCTCTATATAGTCACATAACTGCATGTAGCCCACTTAAAATGTGGAATGCCCCAATACACCCATTGCGTGTGCTAAACAATACAAACGACTTGTATAAACAGCTGCCAAAATAGTCTTACAACATCATAAAACTGCATTTGGGCTGTGTCTCTTAATTATTACTGACGTATGTGACATTAGCCTCCAAACATTTATCTAACGCAGAAAGAAACATTGTCAAGTTAGACACTGTTGTCTTCCCCCACTGCGACAGTAGTTTGTTGGTTAGGTGACAAAAGACAATTGCAGAGACTGAAGTGTCGAAGTTGATAGTCATCTAACTGCCCCTAGAGGGCTCAAATAAGAGACTAGACCCAAAATGTATTAGAAACAGGTTTATATAATAACATGGTGAAAATAACACATTGAATATAATCCGTAGGAATCAATTAATCCATTTGATTTAATTATCTATCTAGCACTACATTCGTCAAAGCTAATACTTGTTGCTATGGGTTACACTACATTTGCAAACCTCCCAATTTTTGGGATTACCAAAGAGAGAATCAGGATACATTACTACATTACTGAATGTATACAAGCCCCCTAAGGTGATGTAACACCTCCCAAATAATTGCAAATCTCATATTAAAGTGAACATCTTTAAACTAATATAACCAGTGGTCAAAAGTAGAAGCATATAAAATATAAGAGACTGGAATGAGATAGGAGATAGGAGAAGTGGCAGTATGACATACCCCTGTATACACTCCCACTTCCACCACTGCGGAAGTGAAGGTGTATATATTTATACTTATATATATATATATATATATATATATATATAAATAGAAATACATTTATATAAATATATATATATATATATATATATATATATATATATATATAAATATATATAAAGTAAGTGACTGGTATGATATTATATATAAATAAATGTTGATGATGTTGATGATGATGATGAATGAAGGCAGTAGGAGGAGTGGCGGTATGACATACTACTGTATACCCCCCACTTTAACCACTGATTATAACTATAAAAATATTTATTTAATTACATAAGTAAATATGAGGTCCTTCAAAATAAATGCAAACACCAAATGTAAACCCTACAAACAAACGCATCATCATCAGTTATTTATATAGCGCCACTAATTCCGCAGCGCTGTACAGAGAACTCACTCACATCAGTCCCTGCCCCATTGGAGCTTACAGTCTATATTCCCTAACACACATACACACTGACAGAGACAGACTAGGGTCAATTTAATAGCAGCCAATTAACCTACTAGTATGTTTTTGGAAACCGACGCAAACGGGGAGAACATACAAACTCCACACAGATAAGGCCATGAGGCCTGATTCATTAAGGTCAGGAATCAAACTCATGATTCCAGTGTTCTGAAGCAGAAGCACTAACCACTTAAGCTGGGTACACACTACAGAATTTTCCACCAACTTTTTATGCCGATCGATTTTACATCCGATCAATGGTCCGATCACTTGGTCCATGGACTGCATACACACTAGCCTTGTTAAGGACGATAAAGGGAAGAGCGGCCGTCCCGTTAGCGACTTTTTACAGCCATGTTGTCGTGAGCAATGATTTTTAATTTCGTACACACTTAAGCAACATTTGCGGGGAGTTTGTATGTTCGCCCCATGTTTGCGTAGGTTTTCTCTGGGTGCCTAGGTTTCTTGCCAAGCTCCAAAAACATACTGGTAGGTTAATTGGCTGCTATCAAAATTAACCCTAGTGTGTGTGTATGTTACGGAATTTAGACTGTAAGCTCCAATGGGGCAGGAACTGATGTGAGTGAGTTCTCTGTACAGTGGCTCTATATATATATATATAGCTGATGATAATAAAACATGCCCAATACAGAGACAACACCTGGTCCCATTTCATCAGGTAGATATCAGCCTGTTCTCAAACTGAGTGCTGACATTTGACTCAACTGTCACATGATATGGAATAACTTGGGTTGGAATGTTCTCCGTTTACTTTAGTGTTTTACTGCTTAACGGTATACTTAGAACACTGGTCAGAGTTTTATAATGCCGATGTAACCCTCAACCTGGGTTGGATTAAATAACGAATATAAAACAATTCTTTTGCATGAAATGATCAGGTAAAGACTGGTCAATTCAGCAAACAGAAGTCAGCGATAAGTTGGGGAGTCAACAAATATCTCTCTGATGAAGCAGATCAAGTCTATGTAACATCAGAAATATAAGTATTTATAAATGGAAATCCTGTTACCAGAACATTTACTGCCTTTTAATAGACACCTACTTCTTCTTTTTCACAAAGTGTTGGTAGCACCTGGAAACTCCTATCTTCAGATAGATGTAAACAATTTTTTTTTGTAACCTTTCCCCTATTTTAATGCAGAAATTGGCCACTTGCTGTTTCATTTACTTTTGCACCGAAACCCAGAAAATAATTAGGGGTTTTCACCATATTGGTGAAAGTATAATGACAATTCTCTGAACTTTGTGTAGGCTCAAGTGGAAGTGTCCCTACTCTATTGCTTACTATGACTCACGCCTTGTAACTCAAAGACACCAAGACTGTATTGTGAGAGGATCTGCAGTGCAATGGAATGTCCACTGTATGCAGGCCCGGCGCTCCCATTAGGCAAGGTTAGGCAGTTGCCTAGGGCGCCGGGCTCTGGAGGGCGCCACAGATTAAAAATGTATTTAAAACTGTGCTGCCGCTGCACAGCTTCAGATACATCCACAGGGGGGGGGGAGGGGCTATTGATCATCATCACCACCGCCGCCTCTCTGCTCCGTCTCCCCCCTCCACTCACTGACTGTGACATCATCATCATCACGGCCCGACAGTGTCAGTGAGTGGAGGGGAGCAGACGGAGCAGAGAGGAGGCAAGCTAAGGTAAGAAAAGACGGGGGGGGGCGGATGGCGCCGATTTTGAAAATGTGCCTAGGGCGCCAAGGACCCTAGCTCCGGCCCTGACTGTATGGTTCATTGAAACAACAGGATATATGTGTATTTTATCATATAATTATAAGTAACAGTACACTAAGGGCACTGCACATGCACACAACTTACTCCTGTGCTTTGAGTTGAGTTGAGCTTTGGCTTGCGCCTAGAGAAAGGGGGTTCAGGGCGTTCACGTGTAAGTTCAGTGCAGTAGAGATGCATCCGACTAAAAATTATTATTATATTTTTATATTTTTATTTATATAGTGCCAGCATATTCCATAGCCCTTTACAGTTGGGAACAAACACAGTAGTAAAGCGAGACCGGGTATCACAGATAGACAAATAAGAGGGCCCGGCTTACAAGCTTACAATCTGAAACTCAATGTGCAACTCAAAATATAGTCGCAGAAAGTGTATTCATTTTTGATGATATGGTGGTATCCTTATCAGCGGTGGAAGTGGGCTGATATACGGTGGTGCGATACCGCCACTTCTCCTACTTCTTTCATTATAAAACTATCAAATTCTATCAATTTACATTTTACATACCGCCACTTCTAAATTTCCACATTGGCCACTGATCCTTATATCAAGAAGCCATAAATTGTAAGAAGGCTTCCTATTTTTTGTAATTTATTTTTAAAAATAAACGAAAATTAGCTATTGACCCAATTCTATTTTCGATTATTCATTCTCTAATTCTTTTCATTTAATAGACTGAAACAACGACACTTGGGTCAGATATAAATCTTTCCCACCAGGCATATGCGCTTCTACAATGGTTTAGTCACATGACACAGTTTAATGATGACATCTCATGTACCGTGGACAAATTTGAGACCATTGAGCTGGCCAAAGCAAACAGACTCAGGGGCAAATATAAATGTGTTATTCTGCAATATGCTGCCTGTTGAAAATCCCCAAGTTGTCTGAAAGTAAAAACGAAATTATGTAAAGCAATGAAAAGACCATATAATATAACCAAACAAGCCTCATAAAGAGTATAGTAATAGAATGTTAGCGGGAAAAACTGTGGAGGGCCAGTGCCATTTTTTGCACCAATGCAACTATAGTGAGCCCATACAAAGGTGCACATCCCCATTCAGCATTTGGAAGTGCAGCTGGGCAGACGTTTTGGGCAACCTTTTGCAATATTGTGGTTCGTCTTAGGAATGTGATCATACACAAAATTGAAAATGCCACTTAAAAAATCTATCAGTTTTGCGCCTGCACCTATAAATTGATGATGATAGCCTCCCCCTGCTGTTTTTTGTGTTGCATTCTGTTTAATAATAATGTTTCCTTTTTTCTCTTAAAATACTGCTTATTTATTTTTGCATTTATACATGACAGCAAGAGGACATTGGAGTTGTTTATCTACCAACCATTTAAATATTGTTTTAATCCATCTGTTTTTGCATGGATACACATGTGCTTTCCTGTATCAAATGCACTTAGATGGCATTAAAGCATGAAACAATCAAATTTATCATATCTCTGTCACCTCAGAGGAGGTTCAAAAAGGGGGCATGAATGCTGATTGAGTGCAATGGCTTCAGAAAAGGCAGTGACAAATATTCACTTCATCAGGAGCTACAGGGTTAATTAAACTGGATACCAATCCTACTCTGGGCATCTGGAGACAGATCCAGGTCTTGAGTTACCCATACTTCACACCTTGAAGTTACTGTTTAGCTAATATCTTGTTGTTTTTTTATTTGGTTTGAGGCATTACAGCAGCTATCCCTTATTCCATAAGAAATGTGTCCCATTCCCATGAGAATAAACAATATTTTTCTTTCCCTAAGGTGCTGTCTTCATGAGTTGATACCCCATAAAAATTATAACAATGAAAACACAATAATACTATTTGTACTATTTTTACAATTTTGTTAATTACCTTTAAGATGACCTTTCCTAGGTCACAAACAGATGACATTGGTAGTCAATCTGATCTCCAGCGAGGCCATTACTTTCATGTAATGAGGGTACTTAACTACAAATGGTGTTTATTATAATTTATGTATTACAACCATTTATAGCCACATAAGAGAATTGCTTGCCTAGGAGATGTATGACCGTATGGACCAATAGGAAGCGATTGGTCTTGCACAGTTACTAGGCCAGCCTAATGTGTCCCAACTGGGGTTGTTATTGGGGCATAGAGTCCACCACAATATGCCACTGTTGAGCCCCTATGGGTGACCCTGCCCCAGGTGGTTTTGTATCCACACTACTCCCCTCTCAATGCCCCTGTATGTGGCATGGGGATTACTGTGAGACTATGATACAGATGTCATTTTTTCCACAGTCACCTTCATACTGTCTGTAAGCCACAGCTGTTGTGTTGATAACATGAGATATAGATCAATAGTTCTCTAGCCTCTAGTTCTTTGCGCAGCACGGTGGCTTAGTGGTTAGCACTTCTGTCTCCTAGCCCTAGGATCATGACTTTGATTCCTGGCCATGACCTTATCTGTGTGGAGTTTGTATGTTCTCCCTGTGTTTCTGTGAATTTTCTCTAGATGCCTCGGTTTTCTCCCACACTCCAAAAAAATAAACTATTAGGTTAATTGGCTGGTGACTAAGTTAAACATAGTCTGCATGTGTGTTAGGGAATTTAGACTGCATGCTCCAATGGGACGGGGACTGATGTGAATGACAAATATTCTCTGTACAGCGCTGCGGAATTGGTGGCGCTATATAAATTACTGATGATAGCACAGTGGCTTAGTGGTTAGCACTTCTACCTCACAGCACTGGGGTCATGAGTTCAATTCCCTACCATGGCCTTATCTGTGTGGAGTTTGTATGTTCTCCCCGTGTTTGCGTGGGTTTCCTCCGGGTGCTCTGGTTTCCTTCCACACTCCAAAAACATACTGGTAGGTTAAATGGCTGCTATCACAATTGACCCTAGTCTCTGTGTGTGTGTGTGTGTGTGTGTGTGTGTGTGTGTGTGTGGTGTGTGTGTGTGTGTGTGTGTGTTTTAGAGAATTTTGACTATAAGCTCCAATGGGGCAGGGACTGATGTGAGTGAGTTCTCTGTGCAGCGCTGCGGAATTGGTGGTGCTATATAAATTGATGATGATAGCACGGTGGCTTAGTGGTTAGCACTTCTACCTCACAGCACTGGGGTCATGAGTTCAATTCCCTACCATGGCCTTATCTGTGTGGAGTTTGTATGTACTCCCCGTGTTTGCGTGGGTTTCCTCCGGGTGCTCTGGTTTCCTTCCACACTCCAAAAACATACTGATAGGTTAAATGGCTGCTATCACAATTGACCCTAGTCTCTGTGTGTGTGTGTGTGTGTGTGTGTGTGTGTGTGTGTGTGTTTTAGGGAATTTAGACTATAAGCCCCAATGGGGCAGGGACTGATGTGAGTGAGTTCTCTGTACAGCGCTGCGGAATTGGTGGCGCTATGTAAATTGATGATAATGATAGCCTCCCCCTGCTGTTTTTTTGTGTTGCCTTCTGTTTGGAGTGTAAGAGATAACTCTCATCTTTCTGTTTTTTCTGTAGTCCAATATTCTTGTATTACAAAGGAGTTCACAAGGCACAAAGTTAAATTTGCGATATCTTCATAGCAAAACTGTCACTTATATACGACTATTTTGATAAAACTCATCTCATTAAGAAATTATTGAACTTAGAATATTGATTAATACTTTGCTTTCAAATAATTTTGCACATCATTAGAGATACGAACAGAAAATTCAATATCTGAATACGAATGGTGAGGATCAAAAGATTGGTAGGGATGAGAGAGGGGACACTTGGGAAGAGACATGGGAGAAAAATAGCACAACAGGGAGCTCGGAGGATCAGAGCAAAGTACTGAATGTTGTGATAATTGAAAAGCAATTGTAGCTCCTTAAGTTCAGGAACCAGTCATGTGTAAATGCTTATATTGGAGACCTCACCATGACCTACAAAGCCTTTTAATTTGGTGTGTGACTGACTTGCATCCCCTGACAATGCCAATTCGATCCTGCAATTGGCTATTATAGCTGGAATGAACCATTCTTGAAAAATGCATTAAGCTCGAGAGATCCAGGAAAACGCAATAAACGAGAACAGACTTTACTATCCTATTCTATCAGATCTCATTTTAGTCTGCATGGTGTAACCACATGGTCCAATTGCTACAAATTTGCTTGAAAAATTGCATCATGTATGGCCAACATTACATTTCATTTAGGGAGGAATTCGATTGGCCACGTTACTGCCGAAAGTAACACGGCCTACACTCTATTACCGTTAATAGTGTAATTTTAACCCGGATTTCTGCTTGCTGCGAGCAGAAATCAGCGTTAAAGATTACCATACTAACAGTAATACCGCGCACGGTAATAGTGCGCAGGCCGTGTTACTTTCGGCAGTAGCGCTGCCAATTGAATCCCCCCCCTTATTTATCCAAGTCAATAACCTTGGATGACGAGTGGACTTTAAACAAAATATGGAAGCTTGTGTGACCAACTTCTGAATTAAATTCTAAGCACAATACAGATTCTCTGAAATGACAGGAAATGTAAGACGGTTCAGTTTTCTCTCCTTGTATAATAAAACATTATAGTTACATCCAGTTATCAGGGAACACTAAGGGCTTGATTGTGACTTAGGAGAACCTGAATAAACCATGTCACAGTGCAAGGGGTACAAATTCACTTATTTTTTTGCACGCAAAGAAAATACAGACTGTTTTTTCATGTAGCACACAAATACATTATAGCTTTATTTTTACACTGACATTAAAGTTGATCTATGACATGTCGTATCCCAACTATAAAACTATAAATGTTTTAAATTTACCTCCACCTCCAATGCAACATGGTTTTGCTCAGGTGCAAATTTGCTCCTTTTCTTCTAACTCAAAATCAGGACCTAACAGTGCAGGTTTTCCACATCTCCATGTTGGAGCACAGGTGTATTCATTACAGGATAACACTTTTTAAAAGATCCACAGGTGATACTTATTATTTCACTTGTGACCTGGAAAACCTGCACTGTTAGTGCTCCTTGAGGACTGGATTTGAGAAACCCTGACATAGCCATTAGGTTTAGAAAAAATATATCAAAGGGTTAGTCTACCCAATCAGCAATACCTGTATTTGGCTGTGATTTGGACACAGGAATTGTGAACAAGATGGTGTGATGTTGTGAATGCTGATGTCTGTGACAATAATGCGTGACTCACAATAACTCCTATATGGTTAACTGTCAAAAATGTGCCAAAAACTTTACCATTTCATGGACATTTCTCTGTACAATTTCCGCAACCCAAATACATGACTTTAAACTTTTAGCTTGATATTTTTAGCCTTATTTTCTCTTTTAAAATGTGTTGTGGTTTACCTATTTCTCGTGTATGGTGTTTTCGGTGCCGAAACAGAAACCACTGTGGATTTTCATTCATTGATTGGGGCTAAACACCTACAGATACTGACACTGAATCATGTACGTCTTGTGTTACATGATTTCCACTGTCCCTGTCACAGACACAGATAGCGCAGGCAATGCTGAGGCTGCCTGGAAACATTGTGACATTTGCTGTTTGCTCTGCTTGTTAGTCATACGGTAAGAAAACAATTCACAGCCCTGTCCTTTAACATGTATCACACAGGTAAAGTCCCTACTGCTAATAAGGACACACAAAGGGTAAGTAGTGGTTGTACAATATTCATCTACCCACAGATCAGCAAATACACACAGCATGCAGATAGAAGTCCATATAATCAAGATGAAGTATACTTAAAATGCAAGTTACCTTATATGAAAGAGCCACTAATATATATACAAGAAATATATATATATATATATATATATATATATTAGGGATGTGCACCGGCGACTTTTGAGGTCTCGTGTTTTGTGTTTTGGATCCGGATTTTCGTTATTTTTGAGGTTCGGATTTGTCTCGCAAAACACTTGACGAAAGGTCTCGGTTCGGATTTAAGGTATTGGATTCGGATTTTTTTTGAAAAAAACATAAAAAGTTTAAAAATCAAGTTTTTGGGCTTATTTTCACTCCTAGGCTATTATTAACCTCAATAACATTCAATAACAAGCATTTCCACTAATTTACAGTGTATTCTGAACACCTCACAATATAGTTATTAGTCCAAAACGTTGCAAAAAGGTATCTTTCTGGACTGCGTAGAGGAGTGGGTCACCACAATATATATTAAAAACCCTGAACTTTTATGATTCGCACCAATAATTGTACCTGGACTGCGTAGAGGAGTGGGTCACCACAATATCTTAAAAACCCTGAACTTTTATGATTCGCACCAATAATTGTACCTGGACTGCGTAGAGGAGTGGGTCACCACAATATCTTAAAAACCCTGAACTTTTATGATTCGCACCAATAATTGTACCTGGACTGCGTAGAGGAGTGGGTCACCACAATATATTAAAAACCCTGAACTTTTATGATTCGCACCAATAATTGTACCTGGACTGCGTAGAGGAGTGGGTCACCACAATATCTTAAAAACCCTGAACTTTTATGATTCGCACCAATAATTGTACCTGGACTGCGTAGAGGAGTGGGTCACCACAATATCTTAAAAACCCTGAACTTTTATGATTCGCACCAATAAATGTACCTGGACTGCGTAGAGGAGTGGGTCACCACAAGATATATTAAAAACCCTGAACTTTTATGATTCGCACCAATAAATGTACCTGGATTGCGTAGAGGAGTGGGTCACCACAATATAAATAATAAGAAAACCATCAACTTGTTTGATTCGCACCAATAAATGTACCTGGACTGCGTAGAGGAGTGGGTCACCACAATATATTAAAAACCCTGAACTTTTATGATTCGCACCAATAATTGTACCTGGACTGCGTAGAGGAGTGGGTCACCACAATATCTTAAAAACCCTGAACTTTTATGATTCGCACCAATAATTGTACCTGGACTGCGTAGAGGAGTGGGTCACCACAATATATTAAAAACCCTGAACTTTTATGAATCGCACCAATAAATGTACCTGGACTGCGTAGAGGAGTGGGTCACCACAATATATATAATAAGAAAACCATCAACTTGTTTGATTCGCACCAATAAATGTACCTGGACTGCGTAGAGGAGTGGGTCACCACAATATATTAAAAACCCTGAACTTTTATGAATCGCACCAATAAATGTACCTGGACTGCGTAGAGGAGTGGGTCACCACAATATATATAATAAGAAAACCATCAACTTGTTTGATTCGCACCAATAAATGTACCTGGACTGCGTAGAGGAGTGGGTCACCACAATATATTAAAAACCCTGAACTTTTATGAATCGCACCAATAAATGTACCTGGACTGCGTAGAGGAGTGGGTCACCACAAGATATATTAAAAACCCTGAACTTTTATGATTCGCACCAATAAATGTACCTGGACTGCGTAGAGGAGTGGGTCACCACAATATATTAAAAACCCTGAACTTTTATGATTCGCACCAATAATTGTACCTGGACTGCGTAGAGGAGTGGGTCACCACAATATATTAAAAACCCTGAACTTTTATGAATCGCACCAATAAATGTACCTGGACTGCCTAGAGGAGTGGGCACTGGGCACCACAATAAAATATATAAAAAACCTTCAACAGGTCTGCATTACACTACACATACGGCTGCTCCTCCATCCTCTCCATCATATACATGTTGGAGTTTTAGCGTGTGACAACCTCTTGTTTTTGATAATGTCAGTGCATTTTGAATATTTTTCAATTTGCCCCACACCACTGAATGTACTTTATCTATGATACGCATCTATCTATCTTGACTGCGTAGTGTGGTGGCCCCGGTACACAATTTGGTACCGAGGCCACAATATAATTAAAAAACCCTCCACGTGTCAGAATTCCACCAAACAAGTATCTGGACTGCGTAGTGGGGTGGCCCCGGTACCCAATTTGATACCGGGGCCACAATAAAATAAATACACCCTCCACGTGTCAGAATTCCACCAAACAAGTATCTGGACTGCGTAGTGGGGTGGCCCCGGTACCCAATTTGATACCGGGGCCACAATAAAATAAATACACCCTCCACTTGTCAGAATTCCACCAAACAAGTATCTGGACTGCGTAGTGGGGTGGCCCCGGTACCCAACTTGATACCGGGGCCACAATACCTCCTCCAAACATGCTACAGACAATTCGTCATTGAGATCCCATCAAGTATGTTAAAGACAGACAGGGTCCAAGTGTTATTAGTTGACTTTGTAAAGAAAAAAACTGTCCCTGTTGCACATAGTCGTGCAATAAAGACTGACTTTTTCATTTAAAGGCACGATCTTTCAAGTGTAGTGTTTGTAAGTCTAAGTCATATTATACTTTTGGTAAAATTGGTTTTTTTTGTTCCTCTTTATGGTAATTAATTAGTAATAGAATTAAAGTAGGAAATAGAATTAAATAGAATTAAAGTAGGAAATAGAGTGGTATAGAGTTGTAGTGTGGTATAGATAGAGTGGTCCACACAATATAATAATAAAACCCTCAACTGGTCTGAATTCCACCAAACAAGTATCTTGACTGCGTAGTGTGGTGGCCCCGGTACACAATTTGGTACCGAGGCCACAATATAATTAAAAAACCCTCCACGTGTCGGAATTCCACCAAACAAGTATCTGGACTGCATAGTGGGGTGGCCCCGGTACCCAATTTGATACCGGGGCCACAATACCTCCTCAAAACATGCTCCAGACAATTCGTCATTGACAGACCCCAGACAGACAGGGTCGTAGTGTTATTGTTTGACTTTGTAAACCCAAAAAAATGTCCCTGTTGCACTTGCACATAGTCGTGCAATGAAGACTGACTTTTTCATTTAAAGGCACGATCTTTCAAGTGTAGTGTTTGTAAGTCTAAGTCATATTATACTTTTGGTAAAATTGGTTTTTTTTGTTCCTCTTTATGGTAATTAATTAGTAATAGAATTAAAGTAGGAAATAGAATTAAATAGAATTAAAGTAGGAAATAGAGTGGTATAGAGTTGTAGTGTGGTATAGATAGAGTGGTCCACACAATATAATAATAAAACCCTCAACTGGTCTGAATTCCACCAAACAAGTATCTTGACTGCGTAGTGTGGTGGCCCCGGTACACAATTTGGTACCGAGGCCACAATATAATTAAAAAACCCTCCACGTGTCGGAATTCCACCAAACAAGTATCTGGACTGCATAGTGGGGTGGCCCCGGTACCCAATTTGATACCGGGGCCACAATACCTCCTCAAAACATGCTCCAGACAATTCGTCATTGACAGACCCCAGACAGACAGGGTCGTAGTGTTATTGTTTGACTTTGTAAACCCAAAAAAATGTCCCTGTTGCACTTGCACATAGTCGTGCAATGAAGACTGACTTTTTCATTTAAAGGCACGATCTTTAAAGTGTCAGAAAGAGAGAGAAGACACAGGAGAGGAGAGTTGTAGCTGGGGACCTGGGGTGGAAGCTCCCAGGCTCCCCCAGCATTGCCTGGAGGTCTGAGCGTGGTGACTGAGCCAGGGCAAGGAATGTGTGCCCTGGATGAGGGGGAGAACTCCATGCCACTATAGTGAACCCAAGAGAGAGGGGGACACTGCACATGGAAGAGGCCCTGGAGTGAGGGCTGCTACAAGAGGCATGGTAGCTGTAGTGTCAGATCCTGAGGCTGAGAGTACACAGAGTGACGTGTCAGAGCACAGGAGACATTATCCCCGCAGAGGAGGGATGAGCTGCAGTTGAGAGGTCTGTTGTTGAAATAGGACATGCACACTTTAACAAACCAATCATTTCAGCGACAGGGCCTACCAAACAACTTTGACTGAAATGATTGGTTTGTTTGGGCCCCCACACCAAAAAAGCTATTCATCTCTCCCTGTACAGACTAAACAGGCTCTCCTGAGGCAAGATGTCGTCCTCATCCTCAACCTCTGATTCCTCTCCCCCTACAGTGTGTACTTCCTCCTCATCACACATTATCAATTCGTCCCCGCTGGACTCCACAACCACAGGTCCCTCTGTAGTATCTGGAGGGCAGTGCTGTACTTCATTGAGGAATTGATTATTCATTTTTATAAACATCATTTTTTCAACGTTGTGAGGAAGCAACCTCCTTCGCCGCTCACTGACCAGGTTCCCCGCTGCACTAAAAACTCTTTCCGAGTACACACTGGAGGGGGGACAACTCAGGTAAAATAGAGCCAGTTTGTACAGGGGCTTCCAAACTGCCTTTTTTTCCTGCCAGTAACAATATGGACTGTCTGACATGTCTACTTGGATGGTGTCAGCAAAGTAATCATCCACAATTTTTTCTATTGTCACAGCATCCAATGCAGCGAGAGTAGACATGTCTGCAATGGTTGGCAGGTCCTTCAGTCCGGACCAGATGTTATCAGCATCCCCGCCAGTGCCTCTTTTGGGAAAACTGAGCTTTTTCCTCGCAGCCATAGATGTGGAAGAAAATGAGGGTGGAGCTGTTGGCATGTCACGGTCCTCTTCAGAGGACAATCTCCTGACCAGCAGGTCTTTGCACCGCTGTAGATTTGTGTCCGCCGGAAACAGAGACACAACATACGCTTTAAACCGAGGATCGAGCACGGTGGCCAGAATGTATTCCTCTGACTTTAAAAGAGTGACCACCCTCGGATCCTAGCAAAGCGTACGAAGGGCTACATCCACAAGAGCTACATGCTTGCTGTAATCGCAATGGCTTACCAGCTCCTCCCTCACTTTCTCCAGCTGCTTCTGCAACAGCCTGATCAGGGGAATGACCTGACTCAAGCTGGCAGTGTCGGAACTGACTTCTCGTGTGGCAAGTTCAAATGGCTGCAGAACCTTGCACAACACGGAAATCAGTCTCCACTGCTCTTGACTCAGGCGCATCCCCACTCCTTTGCCTATGTCGTAGGTGGCTGTGTAGGCCTGAATGGCCTTTTGCTGCTCCTCCATCCTCTGCAGCATATAGAGGGTGGAGTTCCAGCGCGTCACAACCTCTTGTTTGAGGTGATGGCAGGGCAGGTTCAAGCTTTTTTGATGTGCCTCTAGTCTGCGGTAGGCACTGGCTGAATGCCGAAAGTGTCCAGCAATTTTGCGGGCCACCGCAAGCATCTCCTGCACACCCCTGTCACTCTTGAGGTAATGCTGCACCACCAAATTAATGGTGTGGGCAAAACATGGGACGTGCTGGAAATTGCCCATATTTAATGCCCGCACAATGTTACTGGCATTGTCTGACACCACAAATCCCCATGAGAGTCTAAGTGGGGTAAGCCACTGGGAGATAATTTCCCTCATTTTCTCTAATATGTTGTCAGCGTTGTGCCTCTTATTAAAGCCTGTAATGCACAATGTTGCCTGCCTTTGCATGAGCAGCCATTTTGTAGATGCTGCTACTGATGCAGCTGTTGCTGTTGCTGCGGAAGGGGATGCATCTACCCAGTGGGCTGTCACAGTCATATAGTCCTTCGTTTGCCCAGAACCACTTGTCCACATGTCCGTGGTTAAGTGGACAGTGGGTACAACCACATTTTTAAGAGCACTGAGGACACTTGATCGTACTTCTCTGTACATTTTTGGTATCGCCTGCCTAGTGAAGTGGAATCTCGAGGGGATTTGGTACCGGGGACACAATACCTCCATCAACCCTCTAAATCCCACTCCACTGATGGCGGACACCGGGCGCACGTCTAACACCAACATTGCAGTTACAGCCGCAGTTATACGCTTTGCAATAGGGTGACTACTATCGTATTTGGTGGTCATGGCAAACGACTGTTGGACGGTCAATTGTTTGGTGAAAGACTTAGCGGTCTTACGACTTCCCCTCTGGGAAGATGACCGACTAACAGCAGCAACAGCAGCAGTGGCAGTAGTAGGCGTACCGCTGCAGGATTCCTCGG
The DNA here is from genome assembly GCF_038048845.1 of Mixophyes fleayi. Classification (NCBI taxonomy): domain Eukaryota; kingdom Metazoa; phylum Chordata; class Amphibia; order Anura; family Limnodynastidae; genus Mixophyes; species Mixophyes fleayi. The sequence goes on along the minus strand of NC_134406.1, from coordinate 15,516,483 downwards.
ATGAATCCCGTATTGAGGAGGACTCAGTCTGGCTGGTGACTTGGGCTGCAGGACTGAATCTGATGGAGATTGTGGAGGAAGTTGATGAGGAGGGTGTTGCTGGTGTGTATCCAACTGGACCACGGGATTTAGGTGTCCCTGTACCGATGAGGGTCCTAGCCCCAGTTCCTGAACTAACCACTGAACTATGAAGGTTATTCAGGTGACGTATAAGGGAGGATGTTCCTAGGTGGGCAAGATCCTTACCCCTGCTTATTTGAGCTTTACATAAGCTACATATTGCCATACATTGGTTGTCTGGATTTGGATAAAAATAACTCCAGACCGAAGAGGTGCATTTTTTGGTCTTCTGACCAGGCATGACGATGGGCTTTTTCATCCCATGGACATCAGCTGTTTCCCCCCCTGGTGCCTCATTTACAATAACCACATCACCATCCTCATCATCAAGTTCCTCCACAGCGCCAGCTACATCATCAATAGCCTCCTCCCGAGCCACCTCTTCCCGTACAGTGATGGGAAGGTCAGGCTTGACAACCACCAACACCCTTGGACTCGCCTTGGGGATTTGTGATAATTTCTCTTTAGAAGGCAGAGTTGTTTGCTGTTTTGTTGCTGACAGCATAACTCTCTTCAATTTTTTGTAGGGGGGGGGAGGAGGAGGAGGGCTAAGATCCGTGGGTGAAGCTGAACCACTAGTCATGAACACGGGCCAGGGCCTAAGCCGTTCCTTGCCACTCCGTGTCGTAAATGGCATATTGGCAACTTTACGTTTCTCCTCAGATGATTTTAAGTTTCTCTTTTTGCTACTTTTTCTTAACTTGGGCTTTTTGGATTTTACATGCCCGGTACTACGAGATTGGGCATCGGGCTTGGAAGACGACGTTGATGGCATTTCATCGTCTATGTCATGACTAGTGGCAGCAGCTTCAGCATTAGGAGGAAGTGGGTCTTGATCTTTCCCTACTTTATCCTCCAAATTTTTGGTCTCCATTATATGTAGCACAAGATACTGCAGAATGTGTGAACTTGGTAATATTGCAGTACCAATGGACTTATACTGCTGGATTGGTTTTGCAAATTTGGTTATAATTATTATATATTTTTTTTTTTTTTTTTACTTTTTTTTTATTTTTAAAAAACTTGGGAATAGTGGGGAAATAACTATGCCCTTAGAAGCACAGAGCACAGGACACAGCACCACTGGACTGAACAGGACACGGCACAGGACCCAGCAGCACTACGGAACTCAGCAGGACAGAGCACAGGACACAGCACCACTGGACTGATACTGCAGAATGTGTGAACTTGGTAATATTGCAGTACCAATGGACTTATAATGCTGGATTGGTTTTGCAAATTTGGTTATAATTATTATATTTATTTTTATTTTTAAATTTTTTATTTTTTTTTACTTTTTTTTTATTTTTAAAAAACTTGGGAATAGTGGGGAAATAACTATGCCCTTAGAAGCACAGAGCACAGGACACAGCACCACTGGACTGAACAGGACACGGCACAGGACCCAGCAGCACTACGGAACTCAGCAGGACAGAGCACAGGACACAGCACCACTGGACTGATACTGCAGAATGTGTGAACTTGGTAATATTGCAGTACCAATGGACTTATAATGCTGGATTGGTTTTGCAAATTTGGTTATAATTATTATATATTTTTTTTTTTTAAAATTTTTTATTATTTTTTACTTTTTTTTCATTTTTTAAAAACTTGGTAATAATGGGGAAATAACTATGCCCTTAGAAGCACAGAGCACAGGACACAGCACCACTGGACTGAACAGGACACGGCACAGGACCCAGCAGCACTACGGAACTCAGCAGGACAGAGCACAGGACACAGCACCACTGGACTGATACTGCAGAATGTGTAAACTTTGTAATATTGCAGTACCACTGGACTTTTACTGCTGAATGTGTGAACTTGGTAATATTGCAGTACCAATGGGCTTATACTGCAGGATTGGTTGTGAAAATTTTGTGGTAATTAAAAAATATTAAAGTAGTTTTTGGTATTTTTTAAAAAAACTTTTTTTTATTTTTTTAAACACAGGGGAATATTGGGGAAATAACTATGCCCTTAGAAGCACAGAGCACAGGACACAGCACCACTGGACTGAACAGGACACAGCACAGGACCCAGCAGCACCACTGACCTCAGAAGGACAGAGCACAGCACACAGCACCACTGGACTGATACTGCAGAACACAGCACAGCACAGCACAGCACAGCACAGCACAGCACAGCACAGCACAGCACTAAACAGCACTAAACAGCACAGAACTAAACAGCACAGAACTAAACAGCACAGAACTAAACAGCACAGAACTAAACAGCACAGAGGACCACCTAACACACCCTCCCTCTACCCTGATCAATGCCCGAGTGAAGATGGCGGCGACTAGCGGGGAATTTATAGGATCCGAGTATCGCGAGATCCGACAACGGGATTATGAGTCAGAGCCTCAGTTTCACTTTTGAATTTGGCGCCAATACCCGGATCTGTCTCGGATCCGACTCGGATCCGCAACGTTCGGGTGGGCTCGGATTTCAGAAATCCGAGCGCGCTCATCCCTAATATATATATATATATATATATAGAAGTTCCCTAGGAACTGAGATATGTCACATTTAGGGGCATGTATAAATCTACTTTGTGAAATAACTATTTTGCAATTACCCAGCTCAGTACAGCCTTATACCTATTCGGCACATACTTGCCAACTCTCCCTGAATGTCAGGGAGACTCCCTGAAATAGGGGTGATCTCCCTCACTCCCTGAAGAGTCTGGCATTCTCTCTGATGCTGAGCCAGTACAAGACGTGGTTGGCTTCTCCATCTGTGGCATGAGGACACAGTTCAGAAATTGTGTCCTATGTCCATGTATTGATGCCTATGGAGGTTGCCATTTTCATGGAGACCAAGATTTAATCAAAGACTGACAGGTAAGACAACATGACTTCAGTAATGGAGACAGAAATGTAAAAGACACTTCAGTCTCTAGAGATTCAATAGCTGCTTTTCTTTAACGCATAGTTGCCTACTCTCCTGTAATGTCCGGGAGACTCCCGCATTTATGGGAGACCTCCTGGTCTCCCGGGAGAGCAGAGCAACCTCCTGGCTCTCGTCCTCGCAATAGATAAGTGGCGGGGGAGGGGCCCCTGCTGCAAAATTGTGACAATCTTTTAGAGGGCGGGCCCAAAGTGATGTTAGAGGGCGGGGCCAAAGTGATGCGATTCGTCAAGCCCTGTCCACGCACACCCACCTCCCCTGGGATCTCCCTGAAGCCATCGAGGAAAAGTTGGCAAGTATGATTAAGCACAATGTATTCGTGTCAACCGGTGTGAAAATATGTGGAGCTTGTCCACAAAGGGGGTGGAGCTTAACATTGGGATCCGCTAGGCAACATTTACAAAAGGTAAGTGCATACTCTACTGATAAACTGGTGATAATGCTGCAATCGCCCTGTGTCAGGTCAGATCTGGAGAAATAAGTATATATAATATATACAAATAAAGAACCTCTGTGGTTTTCCATATACAGCGCGGCTCCTATATCATCTCCTATATAACTCCTCCCAAAATGTATATATGTTAAACCAGGGCAATATAAGCCTCATTTCCACATCCAGCCTTTGGTGAAACCACGCCCACATCTGTGATAGCCCTGCCCACTTTGAGAACCACAAACCGGTGCTGGAATCAGGACACTTGGTAGTTTAGCCTATATGACCAGAACACAATTATGAAGCCATATCTCACTTGACCATTATAAAAACAGATGTTTTGTACTGCAAAAAGCAGAGGAAGCAAAGTATAGACTAGTATTCATTCACCACAATAATTGTCTATAAGCTATAATTAGTACAAACTATAGAAAACTGAGTCATATCTGATGCCAAGAATAACCTGCTCAGTGGTTGTAAGTCATATAAAAACTGTCCAGAAGAACTGGTTATGGGGTCCAACTTCAGCCCCCTTTTCCAGATCCTGATAATTAGGCAACAAAATGTAGGACATCGTTGTGAGAGTGACTTGTAAAAAATTCAAGAGGAGGTGGATTGAGCTTATATCTTCAGAAGGGTCAGGACTTTTAAAGAGATCAGGGGGTAAATGTATCAAGCTGAGAGTTTTACGGCGGGTTTGAAAAGCGGAGATGTTGCCTATAGCAACCAATGAAATTCTAGCTATCATTTTTTAGACTGTACTAAATAAATGATAGCTAGAATCTACATTTACCCCCGGGCCTTAAAAAATGAAACACAGAACATAACAACTGCCTGTTGTGTAATCTAAATATTATTGCAATTCAACAAAACTATGTAGAAACTGTTGGGATTCTGGAATTAAGGAGGGAGGGAAGGTGTAAGCATAGTGCAGCAGGGGCATATAATCATACTTGCCAACTCTACTGGAATGTCTGGGAGACTCCCGAAATTCGCGTAGGTCTCCTGGACTCCCAGCACCGACCCTCCCGCCCTCCAACCACGCCCTCCTGCCTGGGATCTCCCGGAATTAAGTTTCCAAAAGCTGGCAAGTATGCATTTAATGCTCCTTACTTTCGATGCTGCGTCTGCTTTTACCCTGGTGCAAGATCTGTGCTGATGATGAGGCCGATCTGAACGGACTTTGCGTTGGATTTAAACTAAAAATGTAAAATAAGACTAGAAATAATTTTAAAAGATAGGGAACCTTATTGCTGCATATTGGTAAAATCAAGTGTTGGGGGGGTTCCATGCTCTTGGTCCCCCGGATTTTGCCAATATCAGCCTAGGCTGGCAACACTAAGTCTGGATAGGGTTTGTGGGGGGTACACACTTTTTAAAAAAAGCTAAGCAAAACTGTTATTTTTTTTTTAACAGCCTTAGAGACCGTTGCGTAGGAGAAGCTTAGGGCTGTGCTACTCTTTTAAAGCAGGATATACATTTTGCTTTCTATTGTTAGCCACGCTTATCTTAAGGTACGTGTAACTTGGAACACTAAGTAAACGAATGGACGCCATTTACGATAACATTGTTACCGTAAATTATGTCTGACTCTACCTAAGGCCTCGTATCTGGGTCATATTCCATGTATCTTTCATTGGTAAAAATTACCAGTAGACCATAAAAATGTGTCCTATGATAGAGTCCTGTGCATCAACTGGGTCTATGGGAGGAAAAACTACACTTTTAAAATGATCATGAAGACTAATATATTTTTGAACGTAGTTTCCCTTTACAAACTTTGCTGAAGGAACCAAAAGTAGATGTTGAGGTGGAGGCTTGATGCTGTATTCATAACTGAAGTCACCCATCTCTGCAGAGGAACGGCCTCAGACAGTGCAGATAGGCATGGCTGCAGTTATGAAACACTACTCAGGATGCAGATTGAGATGTGGGCAGCGGATAGTACAGTCATGTCGAATAAACAGATGTGGTATCACGCCAGGGAAGGGGGTCTTGGAACCTTAAAACGTGCTATGATTTCCAATATAGTAAGTCAAAGGCATCATCCAGGGCCTGATTATCTAATTAGATAACTAGGCTGCAGCCTAGGGAGAGAGACCTTTATTTGGGGGGGGCGCAATACTTTTGGGGTGCAAAATTAGTAGTAAGGATTTAATCCTGACGTTATCCAGTGGTAAAGACTGAAGCTGATTGCTCCTCCTCCTTCACATCTTCCCCTCGATAACGCACTTTTACAACTACATTCTGCTATTCAGTCCCAATTTTAATGAAAACCATTGCCATGGTCTGTTTAGCATGCAACGTGAAGCTAAGTTTTGAAAACACACAAACATAAAGATTGTTTGGGGTGGGTGAAGGGACTTGGATTTTAAAGACAAGCTAATTTTTACCTTTAGACTTTCGTGGAAGGCAAGGGGGGGACAAGTGTATCAGCCTAGGTGGCCTGAATCCTTAACCACGGCCCTGGTATCACCTTTAAATGACCTTTCCTATTTTTATTTGCATTTGCATTCTACTCTTTCAAGAGTTACTTCCCAAATACAGCGCCGCGCAGTCAGTTCAGCCCGCTGCAAGACCGAGACGCTTTCAGCAATCCTATATGTGCTCCGCACAGTGCCATTCTGGTGCAATGGTCCAGTTAGTATTCAGTATGAAAGTCTTCTGTCCTTGTTGATCGATGGATAGACCACAGTGGTGGTGCATTAGTAAGATAGCCTTGTGGCCCTCTGCAATTATTCAGTTTCTGTACTAATCAAAAATTTGTTGTAATTGGTCATCCACCCATTGCAGCCAGTGCTTGTTATAATTGACTGACTTGTACCCACTGTTTTTAGTAACCACTCGCCCTCCCCCCATTTTTCTCTTCCAATTCGATGTACATTGGTTTTGCATACCATTATTAATACTATATGTGGCTGGATCACTTAGAAATAACTTATTGTATAAATACATTTAAATTATATTAATATCATTGCAAATGTACTTATCTTCTTATATTGTGTGTATTTCGGTATAGGAAATGTATTGAATTCTGAGACAGTATGTCATGTTTGGGTTGTGTAGCTTCGAGAGGATATCCTCATTAAGGCTATTTAGACCTTTTTGATGTGAAATGTCAAACACTTGCTTTAGCCTAAATCAGTGTGGCTAACCTGTGACACTCCAGGTGTTTGAGAAACTACAAGTCCCAGCATGCTTTGCCAATATATAGCAGCTTATTGCTGGAAGGGTATGCTGGGACTTGTAGTTTCACAACATCTGGATTGTCACAGGTTAGCCAACACTGGCCTAAATGCACTGCAGTAGATCGTTACCTTTCTTTCATGTGTAGTTTTCATCCTGTAACTTATGAACCTGTCTGAATAATGCAACCAGCGAGTTTTAGTATGTAAAACTCAATATCTCATATCTGATATAATATCTCAGTCTTTGCGGAGCCATCTAGGATCAGGGGGCGGTGTTACCCCCTGCTAACATGTGTGTCAGAATGTGTATAAAAGGAGCACTGTCTTACCATGTAATGTATTATATCATCTGTACTTTCTGGATATCACTAGTAACACAAACTAGTGTAATTGTAATAGCTCAGGACTTCCTGAGCTAATAAACAGCACTGCTTAAGGAACTCGCTTTGACACCTACTTACCTGCTATAAGTCCTGTGAACTACAGATTAGACCCAATCTAATCCGTTATCCGCTGTTCTGAGGTTGGGAACGAGCATCTAGTACCAACCCTCTGCCCGCTACCTGCAGCTCTGGCCAGTGTGAGAGACCAGGGGGAACCATCCACAGAAACCCTGATCTAAAGACAAGAGGTCAGAGGTACCAGCCCAGGTGCCCAGCAAGGGGGTGCACTAGCAGCGACAGTTACCCAGAAGGACGCGGTTCTAGGTGCTGCTAAGGAGTCTAGTGGTGGCAGGAGCAAAAGCCCCTCCTACTGCGGCTAGAGGGCGCATTTGGGATAAAGAAAGGGGACGGTGGCAAAGAATTCCCAGCCAGTGCCCAGCAACACAACAGACATGGTGCATAGCTGGATCATGCTGTCACACTATTGTTTGAGCATAGAGGTAGGAGATTGCATTTTTTTTATATCTGTTCCCACCAGGACCACCATGAGAGGGGCACAGCCTTGTCCTTGTAGGGCCTGAGGTTCAGTTTCCAATGCCATTATTCCCTATCGTTACTGAAGGGGGAAACATGTTTTTACAGATTCTAAAGCATCAGAGTTCTGAGTGATGTCCTAACATTCATAAATGAAGTATACTAATTCTGTACAGATCAGTAGATTAAAAAGAAAAATAACTGACCTGCCATGCTTTGCTATTTGAGCTTTTTAGCCCACATCAAAAACCACTGGCTGCAAGCTGCGGGGTATATCGTTTGCTGTCCCTGGATGTAATATACTTCATTTCTTTCCTCTGAAAGCTGCAATAGATCAGGCAGACACAGAACAGTAAGCTTTACTGCCACAGTTTATTTATGACAATTCTACACTCTGTAATTAAAAACAACTGTGATAACTGCGATCAAATAAGCAACAAGATCTGCATATTGGCTTTTGGGGAAATTTAACACACTGAGGAATGCCTAAATTAAAAATATGTTTTGTGCATTAATATTAGACAACGTTACAACTGTAGGATATTAAATAACACATTTAAGGTAAATGATGCGTGAATTGCTTTTTTTTTTGGGCATTTGTTTTAAGTTAAATATAAAACACTCACTATTAGTCAGATGGAAATGTGTTGTGATATATAGGAAACTGTCATTTGAGGGGTTTCTGTTATTCTTTCACAAAGCAGAAGTTTGCTTGGTACTTTCCCTTAACTCACAACCCTATACAAATGTGTTGTGTATTCTGATACACAAAAATGATGTTTCTGGTGCAGTTCTTGGTTCAAGGGTATTTCCACTAGTGGCTACTATCCATTTCTAAAATTAAACCATCAGGGCTAGTTTATTTTAAAAATTGGACCTAGAGGAATGGTGGAGAATGCAGAAAATGTGTATAGAAAATATTAAATTAAATAACAACTGAAATAAGTGTGTTAGGTACAAAAACGACTGTGGGATTCAGAGTGGTCTGTGGCTCCTTATTTTGTAGCATGGAAATTGTGCGTGCAAGATTAAAAATGAAATCAAGACACAAACGGTTGGAGAATAAAGTTTTGAAATTCAAATATAAGTAAAAAAAAAAGAGTTTGGAGTTCTGATGAGGACGGGGTCTGTTACCCCATTCATAATTTAAAGTACAATCATCATCATCAGCTATTTATATAGCGCCACTAATTCCGCAGTGCTGTACAGAGAACTCATTCACATCAGTCCCTGCCCCATTGGAGCTTACAGTCTAAATTCCCTAACACACACACACACATAGACTAAGGTCAGTTTAATAGCAGCCAATTAACCAACTAGTATGTTTTTGGAGTGTGGGAGGAAACTGGAGCACCGGGACAAACTCATGACCCCAGCGCTGTGATGCACGGTGGTACTCACTATCACAATGAAAGAAACCCAAATGTTTTTTTAGAAACACTACTGCATTGTACAACTGGCGCTTTCTTGTATACCCCCTTAAGAGCAGAAATAGTAGTTTTGCGTTTTACAGTGACGTCATTTACTAGTACCGCAATCTTGCGTAGTCGCTGTTAAGAAACGTCATTTGTCGCAATTATACTTCAGTCTGGTATGTCAGCTTCGGAGTGTTCAAGTCGTGCATACTACTGTCTTTCATCATTAAAAGGTACCCAACCCGTGAGGCAGATTGGCTAACCACTAAGCCACCGTGCTGCCCATAGCTATGACTCAACATGAACGCTGTTGATTTAAAAGGGCCATCTATGTTTCAGTTGGCTTTAACCGATTGGCTTCTCCATCCCCCCCACTGCAACTTTTTTACATTTCAGAAATGAATTTCAAAGACACAAAATTATTAATCTCTAACAGAGCTTTGTACAAGCTCAAACTAAGTGCTGCTTGGGTTTGCATGGTTTACTGTGGAATTGTAACATATCTCGCTTTAAGTCACCATGGCTACCTGTTCTGACACTACAAGCCCAGTAGGATCTGCCACCCAAAGGTTAAAGGCTTATCTTTGATGTAGGTTAAAAATCATACACAATTTCCTGTAAGACAGAAGTAGGCAATCTGTGGCTCTCTAGCTGTTGTCTGGCAGGGTTGCATGTTACTTGTAGTTCCACAATGTCTTGAGAGCCGCAGGTGGCATCAGAGCATCATGTTGGCATCACCTTAAATTCAACCATATGTTCTGCATATTCTCCACTTATTTTCCAAGTGCAGTAACTTGTTCTGTATTAAATAACTGATGCCAAAACACTTCTAACATCGATTATCTATCCCCCCCCAGGTTACTGCAGCTGTAATATAAATGAGAGAAGCAACCATAAGATTAGCTCAGGGGTGAAATGCGTTGCGTATGAAGTCCGACTTGCAGCCTGTGTTACTGATCAGCAGATCAAGCTTCCCGGAAGTTCCTGTGAGATGTTCTCTAACAATAAGGGTCATTTATAAAGGTGCAAAAATGCAAACCCAAAGTGCAGGTGGAAATTTCAGGCGTGGGCCAATTATTGCAAAGTATTGCCCATTTATATGGGTAAGCGCATGGTGGCGAATGCGTTGGTTCACAATGTTGCTCCTTATGATGGGAATAGCTAAACGGATCGGAGTGTTCTTAGTGAAAAAACTAGATTTCGTGTTGATTACATCTATAAATATGTTTTGGAGGGTGCGGGAGAGAGAACTGTACGTTATTAAATGCGTTGCATGTCCGCATAATCTGCACTTAGCAAATGAGCCTTAATTACTCTTCATTTGATGTGTATTAAGTGCTCATGTTGCAGCGAGTTAATTATAGGCAACGAGATCTGTCGAGTATTAACAAAAATTACTTATGTGAGGATAATATTTGTTTACAGGGACATAGTGATTATTCATCGTTCACAATTCATTGGATTTTGGTCTTTACAAGGTGTAAAATCAACTTGTGAACTGTACAAAGACAAGTTATTCTATGAGTTTAATTGTTGCATTTTGAATCCTAAAATCTTGTTTCTGAACCATCAAATATATACAAAGTAGTAGAAATGAAAAACAAAATACATTATAAACTTTTTTTTTACACCCTTTAGAACAGACATAAGAGAACACTATCATATTTGGAGCACCCCATCACTAATTAGAACAGTCTCCTAAAATACCACTGGCCGTGTTTTCATTTATTCTTAAATAAGTCAAGAACATGAGGAGTGTGAAGTGGACAATGGGACTTTGTTACATGTGGCACAATTGTGCATTTTAATATTTTAATAAGATTGGGTTTGCTGCACGCATATAAAGCAGGTTCCTACAGTGCATCACATGAGCATGGATAGTACAATAGAATATATATGAAAATAATGGTTGACTTGTCACTCGATCATCACTACAACAGAAGATGAATAAAACTCATTAACTCATTTGGTAGAACTCAACAGACTCTCCCACCACCCCCTAAACTTGGACCCTCCCCCCCTTAATGCCCCATCTACACTCTTTGGACTTCATTAGAATTCTCATCCTGAAACAATACATTCCATTTGATTACATTATAAGTAGAGATGGGCGGGCTCGGTTCCTCGGAAACCGAACACACCCGATTCGAGTACCGAAACGAGTCGGCTCGGTACCTTCCCGCTTTTTTTGAATCGTAAACGAGGCAAAACGTCATTGTGACGTCGTCGGATCTCGCGAGTTTTGGAATCTATAAATACCGCCCTCCCCGGCGATCTAGCGCCATTTGAGAGAGGGACACAGAAGGGGTAGCATAGAGTGTAGAGCAGATGGGCAGGCAAGGTTAGAGAATTGAAAGAGGAGGGGTAGCAGTGTTAAACAAAGTAATCAGGGACATTCAGGAGAGCTCCATAGCTCCAGTGTTAAATCTCATTGCAGAAAAATGCAGAAAATAGTGCTTACAGGGTTGATGTAATTCTGCAGTCCAATTCTACAGTGTTATATAGGTAACACACAGAAAGGAGAGCTCCTTTGGTAATTCTCATTGCAGAAATACAACTACTAGGCTTTTCTTCTGACTTTTCTTTTCTGCCACTACTGTGTGCCAATGTGTCCTAGATGTGCTAGGAAATGCCTTGTTTTTGTGTCATTGCTCTGTCGCTTACCATCCAGCCAGATCGCAGCAGTATTTGTCTGAAAGTTGATGAAAATAATAATGTGACCTGTGAGAATTAGTGTTATTGAGGTTAATAATAATGTAGGATCAAAAAAAAAGAGCAAGATTATGTGATTTTAGCATATTTTAGCAATTTTTCTAAAAAAATCCAAAACTAAAACCAAAACACACGAGGGTGGTTTTGCCAAAACCAAAACACAAAGCTAATCCAGATCCAAAACCAAAACCGCACTTCCCGGGGGTCAGTGAGCTTCTCTAATTATAAGTATTTACTATAGTTAGCCCACGTTCATCAATGATCGCCATTGTCCCATTAATTAGAAAGACCTACATTTTTCATCTCCCCAGTTGACGTCATTTGGACGCACTAAACTACTACTTTTACCGTGGGCAACTGTGCCACAATAGGCGAATGACTTTACAAAAAAGAAAGGTACAGAATTAGCTCTTTGGGACGCCGTTTACCCAACTCTCAGTGACCCAATGTGAATAAGTGATATACTACTTGTATATACAAAGGACACACTATGCTGCTATATGAAATCCCTACACTGGATTTCTGTTTTCCTAAATTAATAATTCAAGTTACTCACCCGTACCTACAAAGCCCTCAACATCACCGACTTCTCATACCTCCCAAACCTAGAAATACTCTCCTCTCACCCTCTTAGATCTACCTCTGATCTGCTCCTCATCTCTGGTTACCACCTCTCACTCCCTCCTACAAGACTTCTCCCGTGCTGCCCACTTACGAAATTTCCTACCACACCCATGGTTTGCATGGCTTTCCTCCAGGTGCTCCAGTTTCCTCCCACACTCTAAAAACATACTGGTAGGTTAATTGGTTGCTATCAAATTGACCCTAGTCTCTCTCTCTGTGTGTGTGTTAGAGAATTTAGACTGTAAGTTTCAATGGGGCAGGGACTGATGTGAATGTGTTCTCTGTACGGCGGAATAAGTGGCGCTATATAAATAAATGGTGATGATTATGTATGTCCCTGTTTCTGTATACCCTGTTTTCCCCACTGTCCGGAGTAGCACTGTGATGCCTTCCAAATCAATGGCAATAAATTTAATAATTTGTTAGCAACTTTCATACAGCATCTCATGAATGGGCATCTATTTCTCAGATGCTCGCAGAATTTGGGCAGATACCACATCTCAACATCACGCCAGCAGGCTGAGTAGGGTAACACGTTTCTAAATACACACTAACCAAGACTTTTGTGTCTTTTAAAGGACATGCTGACCTGCACATATATATATATTTGAAAAATAATAAAAGAGCCCATTGGAAATTGCTGAATAAAGCTTTTGTTTTATTGAACCGCTACGTCCTTTGATCTTCATTTATAATAGGCTTTATGTTTTTCTTTTAAAATTAGCACCTCTGCAGGGCAAAGGGCCACGGTCAAAAGTCCAAAAAGCCTTAATAGAATATTGATTTTAAAATACCCAATTTTAGTTAAATTAAGTCTGATTTTCACATGGGATTTAAGCTCAGATGAATTTAATCAGAATCGCTCAGCCTCCAGAATGCCTTCAGTGATGTTGAACTTCAAAGTTGACACAAAATCCAAAGGGCAATGTCCATCTTGACCTTTTGGGGTTTGAGGTTAGCAGTTTGGAGCTGTAGGTGGTAGAAGCCTCGTTGCTCATTGTTGTGCGTGATGAAAGGGCAGATCTCAGACTTCTCTTGTTGTAAGAAACAAAACATTTCAGATGATCCACGGCATTAACCTCAGGTATGGAAGGGATTTCGGTTCCAAGACCATTACAGGCTTCCGTCTCTGGGTTCATCTTTGGGAACGTGTTTCTACTTTCTAATCATTACAAAGAATTAAGAGTAACCTTTAGAGGAAATCTAGTCACTGACCTCTCAGTGGGGTGTATTTTCTAGAGGGCAATTGATAGAGGCTTAAAAATAAAGTTGCCAGTTAAGTTTTATTTTTTGTTTTCTTACCAAGCCATTCTCATCATTAAATAATACGAAATCACCATAAACAAATGTATCTAACACCTATCCCATTGTCAGTGAAAATATACAGCAAGTCAATATAAATGTTTATGAAACAGGTATTTAGTACTGTACTGATGGAGTAGAATTTATTGCAGTGACTGTTGCACAAAATCACAGATGCTTTTTTACAATTAACTAAAGTATTGTGAGCTATTCAGAGCTAAACTAGTCTGAGCTTTGTTACCAGATAGCATTTGTCCTCCATACACTACTTAGCCATGTGGCACTGCTCTCTGCAACCTTCTCTACTCCATCTGTACATAAAACAGCGTCAAATTAAGTCTACTTTAGATCCTTGTCTTAAGTAAGAAACTGGTCCTCTTCGGCATATTTATGCTTTTGGGTCTTCTAACCCCTACTGCAATCCTTGGGCCTGATTCATTAAGGATCTTAACTTAAGAAACTTCTTATTTCAGTCTACTGGACAAAACCATGTTACAATGCAAGGGGTGCAAATTAGTATTCTGTTTGGCACATAAGTTAAATACTGACTGTTTTTTCATGTAGCACACAAATATCAACTTTAAATTTCAGTGTACAAATAAGCTATCAAGTATTTGTGTGTTACATGAAAAAACAGGCGGTATTTAACTTATGTGCAAAACAGAACCCTAATTTGCACCCCTTGCATTGTAACATGGTTTTGTCCAGGAGACTGAAATAAGAAGTTTCTTAAGTTAAGATCCTTAATGAATCAGGCCACTTGTTCTTAACACTATTTCAAGGTACAAGTTTATTGGAAATTCCAGAAAGTCAACTCATCTCAAATGAATTAGGTTCATTCATTAGGATAAATAGTCCAAATCCACTACAGATGAGCTCTGGTGTTTTAGAAATGTAGGTGTTGAAGAAAAAAAAAAAAACTATCTTACTGTAACCTGCCCTTGACATTAAGGCAAAAAGTGGTAATTATGTATAAATCACGCTCTATAGGAGCAAAGAGGAAATGGAAAATTAGAGAAGGGGTCAATTTACTAACTGGGGGAAGATTGGACAGAGAGGAATGCTACAAAATTCCCTTTTAAATAATTGCCTTCACCTGCTGGTCACAAGAGGTACAGCAGAAGGTTTATTTTTATTTGTTGGGCGTTGCTGTGGACGATGGTTAAGTAGAGCTAGGGCTACATTATTAAGCTGTGTTATATACAACACGTCACCACATAATAGCTGGTACATGGGAGAGGCAGATTAGCATTAACATGGTACAATGCTGCACAGCAACCAATCAGATTATTAGCATTCAGTAGGCTAGAATAGTCAGATAAGTGAAGACTAATATCTGATTCGTTGCTATTGGTTACAGTGCAAAACTGCACTTTGTACCATGCTATTGAAGACAAAAAACAAAAACCACACAACGGGACATTTACGAGAATTTGGTGCTCCTTACGGACATTTTTGGCCTGATGCAGAGTTGGCCGCAAACTGGGGGTAGTTTACACGTATGCGCATATGCGGAGTCTTACGTATCTTAAGATAGACATCACAGGCACTCACGTCCCTCTTGTTCACATGTTTTTATACATTTGTTGCAACTAATACAGCTTCCTCTGACCTATCTGCATTTATTTCCCGGTTTTCATCTGTTCGCAATTGCGCTAACACGCCCTCACTATACTCGGTCTATGTTAGAACTTCCCGCCCCTTCCAGCTTCTCCTGGCGCAAGCTAGTGCAAGTGGCAGAATCACCAAATCTGCATGGGTGCTTAGGCGTGCGCCAACTTTCTGAGCATGCGTAGAGCGAATTCACGCAAGATACGCAAACTAGCGTAGTACTCACTCTACAGTAACCACTTTTATGTGAACAAGTAAGGAAAACCTCTCCCACTGGAAAATGATGATAAATAAATAACAGACACCTGAGAGGTATTCATAGCATTCTGCGGAAAGGGTTATGAATATTTTCTGAGTTGCCTAGAGTCAGTCTATAGCCTCTAAAAGGCCTTCAGCGTTTCTATGTCTGCTGAATGTAAATGTTTCTCCCTGGGCAGGGCTGCTGAGTGAGAATTCAGTCTGTAAGGATGCAGGCCCGGCTTTAATGATGTATCAAATGATGATCCCCGAAGGTGTTTCTCTGGGAATACACCAACAACGGGGCAAATTGCAGCTCTGCCTCCCAGGCTGCATTACTATCAGTCAGCAACATTCAGCATAACAGACCATCCTGGGGAACCGCTCGCTCTCACTGACAACAGCTGCTAGAATTCAGATAAATGCTTGTTAGGGATGCGACTGCTTGGATGGAAATTCTTGCTGCGTCCTCCCCTCCGTGGGTAATTTGCCATTCCGCTTGCTGTGTGCCAGGACTATCAACTATGAAAATATATATATATATATAAAAAAAAGAAAAGCTTACAGCTGTAACTTTCATATAATGATCATAATAATAATTCATGGAGCGTTTCACAATTGCACATAACTAGAGTAACACTGCGCTACAGATTCCACAAGATTAGTTACGACGTTTCTTATCAAGTATGTAGGCAGCAGAAATCTTCTCCGGAGAGAGAGATGTGAGAGCGTAATGTACACTTTAAATCTCTATATTTCCCGGAAGCAACATTCTGGGGAATAAATAATTTTGGCTGCAGGAAAATATGTATAAATGTTTTGAATTATTTGTTTTTGCTACTATTATATTACTAAAAAATATTATAATTATTATAAAAATGCTTTTGTTCTTGAATAGTAGTAGTAGATGGTAGAACATGCACCCCTGAAGGCAGCAACATCCAATTCACCTTCATTTGATTTCATCATTCAATTTATTAAATTCATGTTTTGGTTTTGGTTTTGGCAAAAATTCTAAAATTCCTATTTTTTTTTTGCTAAAATCACATAATTTGGCTATTTTTTATCCCTACATTATTATTAACCTCCATAACATTAATTTCCAATAATTTCCAGTCAATTTTTGTCAAGTGACAAGAACACTTCTACCTCTCCTGTTTCTGTGTGATCAATGGCACTGAGCAATGTCACTGGAGACTGGAGAGTGACAAGAACACTGCTACCCCTGTTTCTGTGTGAGCAATGGCACTGAGCAATGTCACTGGAGACTGGAGAGTGACAAGAACACTGCTACCCCTGTTTCTGTATAAGCAATGGCACTGAGCAATGTCACTGGAGACTGGAGAGTGACAAGAACACTGCTACCCCTGTTTCTGTGTGAGCAATGGCACTGGATCTCCTGGGGAGGGAGGTACTTATGGAATCCAAAACTCGCGAGATCTGACAACGCAGCAATGACGTTTTGTCTCAATTCAGATCAGAGGACGCGCAAAAGTACCGAGCCGGCTTGCGAGCCTACTCGGATCCCCTAAGTTCAGGTGTGCTCGGTTTTCAGAAAACCGAGCCTGAGCGTCTCTAGTTTTAAGAGGTTATGTTTAAGAGAGTGAAACACATCCAGGTTATACAGTTTAGATTATTAACAGGTGACAGTTATTGAAAAAAAATAATTCTGTGCGTTCTTTTATGACTTTACATTACACATATGTATTGTATGCATCCTGCAGTGTCTTGTCTGTTAGAGTAGAGCGCACCTAGACCCGTAACCAACAAGAGAAGTTTCTTCAGGTCCTCTCCTTGTTGAATACGGACGTGCGTATGCGCGATGTATGTGCATTTATTTAAAGACGCACATTGCGTTCGTTTTACGTCTGTTAATGAATCAGGCCCAGTGTGTTATCAGGGTTCAGAGCACCAGCGTAATTCAATATGGTGTCAGTTGGGCTTAGTGTGTTGTGTGTGAGGTAGGTGTGTGTGGGAGGGCAGAGAACTGGGGGAGGTGGGGGTCTAGGGAAGGTGAGGGGGAGAGGGATAGAGTGTGGGGTATTTTATTGTGTCTGTGACTAATAGGGGAGAGGTTGGTAGTTTAATATATTGTAGAGACTTGTGCAGGTAATGTGCTGCAGTAGTACTGTAGTGTGAGTGGGGGGAGATGTTTTACAGAGTGATAGATTGGAAGAAGTAGGTTAGGGAGAAGTGTGGCAGTAGGTAGGGTGGATACAATAGGATTTAAGGAGTATATTTATTAGACTAGAAGGTGGAATAGTAGCTAAGAGGGCAGTGGGGATATGTAGTGGATTGGAATAACATAAGGGATGTTACAGACATGGGTGTAGTAGTGCATTAGAAATATTTATCAATAAAATAGGGAATTAGGAGATGTAACAGTAAATCAGTGGATATATAGGGGATTGGGTCAAGTAAGTAGATAGAAATGGATAGAAGCATAGAAGAGTATGTAAGAAAAGTGAGTGTGTGAGAATACAAATATATAAAAAAAGTTAAACAGGAAAATGGTTATAGCAAAAAATATTAAAAGTAAATAATAAATAATAAAAAAATAAAAATAAATAGACTTATATCAGCAGGTGGAAACTTTTTTGGAATTGTTAGTAAGTTTCAAACGCGTTTCAACGTGGTATGTGGCTTCCTCAGTGGGTTCTGTTAATAGGTTGTTGTAAAAAGTTATTCAGGTGTTAAAGGAACCAATATATCATGTTACAGGGAGCTCCATATAGCTTTTATTCATATCCCCTACTTCACAATATGAGGCTATCTTCTACTGGAAAACAAATAGCAGATATTAAAGTTATATCTCATCTATCTGCTTGTGAACTGGAGATTTCAGCTGACATGTATCAGTTCAATTTGAAAAGACAGAGGTCTGAGCTCTCAAACTCATCTCGTTATGGACTACAAGAGAACTTGGCAGACGGTGTTGACGCTATGGAGCTCATTTAAAGTTAGGAGCAAATCCGAGTTGCTTTTAAAAATGCAAGTCCAAACTTCAAATCCAAAGGTGTTGATTTTCTTTTTTGCCAAACGTCCGTGAGATCAACATTTTGTTTATGGACAGCAAGCCAAGCTTAGCCTCCGCTAGGTAAGCAACGCCACAGAGCCGCAAACATTGGGGCACCAATGTATTGGATGATATGCTGGACCCCAGACGGAACTTGACATTTGGTTGGAGTTATCCTTTTACTACTTCACTTTTGTTATATATTTGGCATTCATCTTTCTTCTATATCTTTAACATATGGAACATTCACAAAGACTTAGGGCTAGATTTGCTAAACTTCGGGTTTGAAAAAGTGGAGATGTTGCCTATAGCAACCAATCAGATTTTAGCTGCCATTTATTTAGTGCATTCTACAAAATGACAGCTAGAATCTGATTGGTTGCCATAGGCAACATCTCCACTTTTTCAAACCAGCAGTTTGTCAGGCCGTTAGCCTTTAGAGGATAACAATAGCAGGACACTAACCGGTATTAGCGCTACTAAACTAATAGGTGCGGAGTCTAACGTACCCCTGGTATTCGCCAGGGATCCCCGCAAGGAGGTTTGGACTTCGCTGCACAGGGTACGCAGGTCACGGTCCTATTAGCCAGTTGCCGGTGTAGTGTAGAAGGGTCAGACGGTCCGGGTCGAGCCAATCAGGAACAACAGTACCAGGGAGAATCCGAGAGAGTAGTCGCCAAGCCGAGGTCACGGTACAAACGGGTCACACAGAAGAGGGAGTAGTCACCAAGCCGAGGGCGCCCGACAAGCCTCTGAGGCAGAAGCCGCAGCGCGTCTGTTGCCTAGCAACAGAGCGCTTGCGGCCGGAAGGAAGGAGGGCGTCCGTTCCCCGACTGAAGGAGGATCAGCGGGGACGGCGCCTGACACAGTTTAGTAAATATACCCCTTAATCTTTCTCGATATCTCTATACAAGACCTGTAGAATGGAAATTTTAAGTGTCCTACCCAAATTGCGCTGTCCAAGTGGCTGGAATGACTGAGATAGCGACTAGATAGCTATAGATGCTCAACAGATTATTTGATATAAAATAGTGACCTGTTGTTGTTTAAAAAGAGGAGATGATTAGTCCCGAATACATAGATGTATCTTTTGCCTATAAAAATGGGAGTATAGTTTTTATTGTGTTACTTGCACAGTGTTTAAAGAAGAAGCCAAGTAGGTGAAAGGTATTTCTAAAAAGTTTCCTCATACTTGAGAAGTCTACAGCCTTACAGCCATTCTTGCAAGGCAAACTATTTGTCTCTATCTGTTAATAAAGCAATTTATATTGTTGCATGGAAAATAAAACATGGAAAGGTAAAGAGGACATGTGAATAATATATTTTAGATAAATTCTGTTATAATGCCAGGTATAGGATTGGTCTTAGAGTATAATACACTGTATATGTGCACGGAGTTAGGCTGTGAGTGTGGAGTATGACACATTAAGGGGGAATTCAATTGACCTAAAATAGAGAATGTTTATCTTTGTTTACTGGCACCGGATTGGGCACTTAGGGAGGAATTCAATGGCTCGCGCACTATTACCGTTACTATAGTAATAGTGCGCATTATTACCATTAGTACGGTAAATTCTACGCTGATTTCTGCTTGCAGCTCTGAGAGCCGCAAGCAGAAATCCGTGTTAAAATTACCGTTGTAACGCTAATAGTCTCTCACAAGTAACGCGGTCAATTGACTTCCTCCCTAAGTGCCCAATCCGGTCCCAGTATACAAAGTAAGTAACTATTTCCACAATTAACTTTTAATCAGGCCCACGGGGTTATCTTACAACTCATGTATGTGATCTTACAACTCATGTATGTGATCTTACAACTCATGTATGTGGGTTCTAAGCTACAAATGTTCCCTACTTACGACTATCTCCTTTCTTACAGCTACATTTTAGAAACTAAGGACTGGTCCCAAGATCTAAGCAGCCTTCACCTCAGGACTCACTTAATAAGAACTCCCCCCTCCTTTTAGAATGTAGGCTCTTAAGGGCAGAGTCTCTACCCCATGTCTCATGTCTATACTCTGACTGATGTCTGCCCACTCTCCGTCCTCCTCTTTTTCCCTGTTTTGTCTTCTGTTAAATTGTTTTTGCATGCCATGAGATTTGTGCTGTTAATCGCATTCATGCCTTTATTATTCTGCTTATCTTTACCCATTGTTCTTACCTATATGTACTTCTGTCATTTTGTAATTTAGCTGCATGTTCTAGCCCCCAATGAACGGCGCTGCGGAAGCCTTGTGGCATCTTATAAATAAAACAAACAAAAAAATAATAATAACTTCATGTCCCTCGATGTATCCTCTGCTGACATTGATGTGTGAGCCGTCTATGGATGACAGATAGAGATCCCCGGCGCATATTTTTTTGCGAATCATTTATCAAATCAGTACAAACATTCTGCAAATTAGTATGCAGGTTTTTCAATGTGACAACGGTTTGGGAACCCAATTACTTTGGTTCCTGTCTACCAGCGCTTCTAACATTGGAACATGCTCCTCTGCTATTTGAATTTCCTTTATCTTTTTAGCAGGGCTACAAATGAGTCGAGAAGAGGCTCTGCTATAATGTGGGACTGACAATGGTATAAGGAGGTAGGAATACCATGGCTCTATCCCAGTATTAATAGCAGAACAGCTGGGGGTCTAAGCAGCAGCAGGATATCTCTGACTGAAGAGGTCGGACAGAATTGCATGTGAGCAACACACAGCTCACCATCCCGGTCGTCCCTCTGAGATTCTATGTCTTTAACACTTCCTCATTACACAATTGAAAGCCTAAACCACTGCCATGTGTATCCCGTTAATACGGACTATCCCTCGACGCTATTCAAACTTTGTCTACAGGCCTCTTATCCACACATAATGGGCTTATAGTCTATATCACCCAATGAAAAAGTGTCTTCGTCTAGCACTTTTAGTTTTAAAGTCCTTCTGTTGCTAAGGGTTTCCCCTATAGAAGTAACCAAACTTACTCAGCCAAGAAAGACAGCAAGCACAGTGTTATATTTTTGTTGCTAAACTAGTCAGTCTAGTATGGCTTCATTTGGTGTAATAGTTAACAATATATAAACATGTCCTTCTATCAGTTTGTCCAGGATAAGAGGACCACACAGAAGCGCAAGCCCTAATAGTAATAGCAGTAAGTAGATCTGGCCTTTAGTCCTGTCAACAGGTCATTTTCTATTATATTCAGAAGCGCCTTAAAGATAAAATATTTTTCAAGGATTATTATTGTACATGTGGGAGGATTTAAAGGAATGGAGCTTTTCATACCTCCCAAATTTGTCCCGGAGGTAGTTAAGACAATCTTAGCACGCTGCCATAGATTAAAATGTTTTGTTGAGGGGAGCACTAGGACAAGCCAATCCCCTCCTCTCCCATAAAGACACTCTTGAATGTGATTGACATGTCATTCTTTTAGTGTTTTGGGTGCTCCCTAAACCTTGGCTCTCTAGGAGACCACTAGAGTTCACCTTATGGTCCCACTGACCCTGAATGAATGCCAATTTGCAATGGCACTCATCAACATCATCATCATTTATTTATATAGAACCAGCAAATTCTAAAGCACTTTACATTTGGGAACAAACACAATAATAAAACAATACTGGGTAATACAGACAGAGGGGTAAGAGGACGCTGCTCGCAAGCTGACAATCTATAGGACAATGGGAGTTTGATACATGAGGTCAAGATCTACATATTGCATATTGGTCCAACCGGAGTACAAAGGTAAAAAGTGATTTGTATGTTATATGATCCAGTCACACAGTAATGTTGGTCAGGTGCTCAGAGGGTTGTTGTTTTGTGTGAAAGGGAGGTAATAGTTTAACCTAGAAAGGTTAAGAGGGTGGTTGAGGAATATTAAAAGCTTGTCTGAAGAGGTGGGTTTTCAGAGAGCTCTTTAAGGTTTGAAGACCAGAGGAAAGTCTTATTGTGAGCGGGAGAGAATACCACAAAGTGGGTACAGCCCGAAAAAAGTCCTGTAACCGAGAATGGGAGGATGTGATGAGAGTGAAAGAGAGACACCGATTTTGTGCAGAACGGAGGTGTTGACTTGGGAGATATTTTGAAACAAGACGGTTCGTGAAATATCATCCCTGCTGGATATTCCACGGTCAACTGTAAGTGATATTATTAGAAAGTGGAAGCGTTTAGAAACAACAGAAACTCAGCCACAGAAGACCGCGTATAATCACAGAGCGGGGCCAACGACTGCTACGGCGCAAGGTGTGTAAAAGTCGCCAACTGCTGATTCCAAAGCATAAATGTTCCGAACTTTCATTTCCATTAATGTAAGCACAAAAACTGTGCGGTTGGAGCTTAATGGAATGGGTTTCCATGACCGAGCAGTTACAAGCCTCACATCACCAAGATCAATGCCAAGCGTTGGATGGAGTGCTGTAAAGCACACCGACACTGGATTATGGAGCAGTAACAGACATTCCTAATTCAAATATTACAAAAGCTGATAGACATGTTTTTGCAATGTGCTCCCATCGAGATGAAAACAGGTTTTTCACTGCATTGACGCACTGAAATGGTACAAGAAGCGTTTAAAATACTGCAGCTTAAAGCAATTTACATGCACATAAAAACACCAATATGAACTCTCTCGTTTGGTGCAATGACTGTTAGTTTTACAGCCATTTACATGCGCTTAACTTGCGTTAGACACACATCTTAAACACAGAATCTTAGCGACAGTGTGTACGCAGCTTATTGCTCTTTTAGAAAGCAACATATTGGTCCTCCATCGTGCTACGAACCAGTCATCCCTCTAACTCAGCCAACTGAGGACATTTGTGCTATAAAATTGCTTCTGATGCTGTGATTTTGATTGTCTTAGAAAGTGTGATCATTCCACCTAGTGTTGTGTTGAAACCAGTGAGAGTAACACGTTCAGTGGCCTGAAAGCAATCAGCCTTTGGCTCCCAGCTAGTGTAGAGGTCGGGTGACAACACATTGGAGGCACCTAAATACCATTCTCGCTGTGTAGGGGTTAATTTGACTAATGTGTAAACTGCCATTAAACATCCAGCTGCAACAGAGTTCTGTTCGGTAGCGTTACATGTTTCAAATTAAATCTGGGAGACTGCCAATAAAGCAATTAAGGTTTTCAGGAAGTATGATCAATGGTGTATGAATTATTAACAACCTATTTTGGCTGTCTACGGACAAGTACAGAACTTACTACACGACACATAAAAGGCTGCAAGATTCTTTATTGCACGTAAATTTTTTTTATCATGGAAGTCCAATAGCCTCTAGTTAGCTCTATAACCGCGCCCGGCCAATGTGAGCAGCGCCCCCTACAGGTAACAAACGGATGTTACTGCTGTTAACCTTGATTGGCTCCATCATTATTTTCTTATGACCTCACATATTGATTTACAACACAGCCACTTCCTGTCAGTTCCCAATGCAATTATGAGATATGTTGATTAGGAAAATCTGGATAGAGCAAATGATAAAAGCGTACCTTTCCCCTACACAAACAATTGAGAGCTGTAGGCAATTTTCAGCTTCACCTCAATGAGGTATGAGGCACAGGAGCAATGTCACTGTGATGGCAGTAGGCCGTAGCAAATTGATTCAGAATTTACATATAAATGCAAAAAAATGTTGTGACTGCTTTCTGTAGTATTATACCTACCAAGCTTGGCGACCAGGTATTAATGTTGCATGTTAGAACAATGTTTATTTACATATTTATAGGGATGAGCGCGCTCGGATTTCTGAAATCCGAGCCCACCCGAACGTTGCGGATCCGAGTCGGATCCGAGACAGATCCGGGTATTGGCGCCAAATTCAAAAGTGAAACTGAGGCTCTGACTCATAATCCCGTTGTCGGATCTCGCGATACTCGGATCCTATAAATTCCCCGCTAGTCGCCGCCATCTTCACTCGGGCATTGATCAGGGTAGAGGGAGGGTGTGTTAGGTGGTCCTCTGTGCTGTTTAGTTCTGTGCTGTTTAGTTCTGTGCTGTTTAGTTCTGTGCTGTTTAGTTCTGTGCTGTTTAGTTCTGTGCTGTTTAGTGCTGTGCTGTGCTGTGCTGTGCTGTGCTGTGCTGTGCTGTGTTCTGCAGTATCAGTCCAGTGGTGCTGTGTGCTGTGCTCTGTCCTTCTGAGGTCAGTGGTGCTGCTGGGTCCTGTGCTGTGTCCTGTTCAGTCCAGTGGTGCTGTGTCCTGTGCTCTGTGCTTCTAAGGGCATAGTTATTTCCCCAATATTCCCCTGTGTTTAAAAAAATAAAAAAATTTTTTTTTTATAAAATACCAAAAACTACTTTAATATTTTTTAATTACCACAAAATTTTCACAACCAATCCTGCAGTATAAGCCCATTGGTACTGCAATATTACCAAGTTCACACATTCAGCAGTAAAAGTCCAGTGGTACTGCAATATTACAAAGTTTACACATTCTGCAGTATCAGTCCAGTGGTGCTGTGTCCTGTGCTCTGTCCTGCTGAGTTCCGTAGTGCTGCTGGGTCCTGTGCCGTGTCCTGTTCAGTCCAGTGGTGCTGTGTCCTGTGCTCTGTGCTTCTAAGGGCATAGTTATTTCCCCATTATTCCCAAGTTTGTAAAAAATAAAAAAAAAGTAAAAAAAAATAAAAAATTAAAAAAAAAAAAAAAAATATAATAATTATAACCAAATTTGCAAAACCAATCCAGCATTATAAGTCCATTGGTACTGCAATATTACCAAGTTCACACATTCAGCAGTAAAAGTCCAGTGGTACTGCAATATTACAAAGTTTACACATTCTGCAGTATCAGTCCAGTGGTGCTGTGTCCTGTGCTCTGTCCTGCTGAGTTCCGTAGTGCTGCTGGGTCCTGTGCCGTGTCCTGTTCAGTCCAGTGGTGCTGTGTCCTGTGCTCTGTGCTTCTAAGGGCATAGTTATTTCCCCATTATTCCCAAGTTTGTAAAAAATAAAAAAAAAGTAAAAAAAAATAAAAAATTAAAAAAAAAAAAATATATATAATAATTATAACCAAATTTGCAAAACCAATCCAGCATTATAAGTCCATTGGTACTGCAATATTACCAAGTTCACACATTCTGCAGTATCTTGTGCTACATATAATGGAGAGCAAAAATTTGGAGGATAAAGTAGGGAAAGATCAAGACCCACTTCCTCCTAATGCTGAAGCTGCTGCCACTAGTCATGACATAGACGATGAAATGCCATCAACGTCGTCTGGCAAGCACGATGCCCAATCTCCTAGTACAGGGCATGTAAAATCCAAAAAGCCCAAGTTCTCAAAAAACAGCAAAAAAAGAAACTTAAAATCATCTGAGGAGAAACGTAAAGTTGGCAATATGCCAATTACGACAAGTAGTGGCAAGGAACGGCTTAGGCCCTGTCCCGTGTTCATGACTAGTGGTCCAACTTCACCCAAGGATCAAAGCCCTCCTCCCCCCCCCTACAAAAAATTTAAGAGAGTTATGCTGTCAGCAACAACAACAAAACAGCAAAGAACTCTGCCTTCTAAACAGATGACATCACAAATCCCCAAGGCGAGTCCAAGGGTGTTGTTGGTTGTGAACCCTGACCTTCCCATCACTGTACGGGAAGAGGTGACTCCATCCAGCATTTGCAGCACGCCCTCTGCATATGCTGGAAGGATCACCCACAGTCCAGTTACAGATTTGGCTAATGAAGGTGTGAATGTTGTGCACTGGGAGGAGGATATTGATGTAGCTGGCGCTGAGGAGGATGTTGATGATTATGATGCAGACAGATACCAAATTGCATTTCTCAATTTCTATTTATATTCTAGATTATATAACGGCTGAAAAGTTTTCTGTTTTACTCCTAGTGGAGAGGGGATCTGATGCAGACAGATACCAAACTGGCTTTGTCCATTTCTTTGTATATTTGAATTGCTAGTTCTACAGTCTATGCAGGCTGCTTTATTTATATTCAACTACAAGTGTAGGGCGGGGGGGGGGGGGGGGGCATAGATAGCCACCAAAGTAACGTGGTCCATTTAATTTCACTTTCTAGCTCCACAGTCTGTGCAGCCTGCTTTTTTTTATCTTCAAAGTATTTATATTTACAAGCCTTGCAATCTAAATTAACTAGAGGTAGTGACGTGGTAGAACTCCAAAAGGCAGTTTGGAAGCCCCTGTACAAACTGGCTCTATTTTTTAACTGAGTTGTCCCCCCTCCAGTGTGTACTCGGAAAGAGTTTTTAGTGCAGCGGGGAACCTGGTCAGTGAGCGGCGAAGGAGGTTGCTTCCTCACAACGTTGAAAAAATGATGTTTATAAAAATGAATAATCAATTCCTCAATGAAGTACAGCACTGCCCTCCAGACAGTACAGAGGGACTGTGGTTGTGGAGTCCAGCGGGGACGAATTGATAATGTGTGAGGAGGAGGAAGTACACACTGTAGGGGGAGAGGAATCAGAGGTTGAGGATAAGGACGACATCTTTCCTCAGTAGAGCCTGTTTAGTTTGTACAGGGAGAGATGAATTGTTTTATTGGTGTGGGGGCCCAAACAAACCAATCATTTCAGCCACAGTTGTTTGGTAGGCCCTGTCGCTGAAATGATTGGTTTGTTAAAGTGTGCATGTCCTATTTCAACAACATAAGGGTGGGTGGGAGGGCCCAAGGACAATTCCATCTTGCACCTTTTTTTTTGGCATTATGTGACCATTCAACAGTCGTTTGCCATGTTCAAAAAGTAAAAGAAAATGCCAACAAATTCAATAAATTAAATCAAAAGTTAAATGCCCTGTCATTATTTAAAACAAGAGGTTTTGACGTGCTAGAATTAGTGTAGTGTTAAGATGTTATAAACACTACACTTGGAAATTGGAGGAGGTAATGTGGCCCCGGTATCAAATTGGGTACCGGGGCCACCCCACTATGCAGTCCAGATACTTGTTTGGTGGAATTCCGACACGTGGAGGGTTTTTAAATTATATTGTGGCCTCGGTACCAAATTGTGTACCGGGGCCACCACACTACGCAGTCAAGATACTTGTTTGGTGGAATTCAGACCAGTTGAGGGTTTTATTATTATATTGTGTGGACCACTCTATCTATACCACACTACAACTCTATACCACTCTATTTCCTACTTTAATTCTATTTAATTCTATTTCCTACTTTAATTCTATTACTAATTAATTACCATAAAGAGGAACAAAAAAAACCAATTTTACCAAAAGTATAATATGACTTAGACTTACAAACACTACACTTGAAAGATCGTGCCTTTAAATGAAAAAGTCAGTCTTCATTGCACGACTATGTGCAAGTGCAACAGGGACATTTTTTTGGGTTTACAAAGTCAAACAATAACACTACGACCCTGTCTGTCTGGGGTCTGTCAATGACGAATTGTCTGGAGCATGTTTTGAGGAGGTATTGTGGCCCCGGTATCAAATTGGGTACCGGGGCCACCCCACTATGCAGTCCAGATACTTGTTTGGTGGAATTCCGACACGTGGAGGGTTTTTAAATTATATTGTGGCCTCGGTACCAAATTGTGTACCGGGGCCACCACACTACGCAGTCAAGATACTTGTTTGGTGGAATTCAGACCAGTTGAGGGTTTTATTATTATATTGTGTGGACCACTCTATCTATACCACACTACAACTCTATACCACTCTATTTCCTACTTTAATTCTATTTAATTCTATTTCCTACTTTAATTCTATT
Source organism: Mixophyes fleayi (assembly GCF_038048845.1). Taxonomy (NCBI): domain Eukaryota; kingdom Metazoa; phylum Chordata; class Amphibia; order Anura; family Limnodynastidae; genus Mixophyes; species Mixophyes fleayi. The sequence continues at coordinate 15,488,321 of NC_134406.1, read as the reverse complement.
ACTAATTAATTAACATAAAGAGGAACAAAAAAAAACAATTTTACCAAAAGTATAATATGACTTAGACTTACAAACACTACACTTGAAAGATCGTGCCTTTAAATGAAAAAGTAAGTCTTCATTGCACGACTATGTGCAACAGGGACAGTTTTTTTCTTTACAAAGTCAACTAATAACACTTGGACCCTGTCTGTCTTTAACATACTTAATGGGATCTCAATGACGAATTGTCTGTAGCATGTTTGGAGGAGGTATTGTGGCCCCGGTATCAAGTTGGGTACCGGGGCCACCCCACTACGCAGTCCAGATACTTGTTTGGTGGAATTCTGACACGTGGAGGGTGTATTTATTTTATTGTGGCCCCGGTATCAAGTTGGGTACCGGGGCCACCCCACTACGCAGTCCAGATACTTGTTTGGTGGAATTCTGACACGTGGAGGGTGTATTTATTTTATTGTGGCCCCGGTATCAAGTTGGGTACCGGGGCCACCCCACTACGCAGTCCAGATACTTGTTTGGTGGAATTCTGACACGTGGAGGGTGTATTTATTTTATTGTGGCCCCGGTATCAAGTTGGGTACCGGGGCCACCCCACTACGCAGTCCAGATACTTGTTTGGTGGAATTCTGACACGTGGAGGGTGTATTTATTTTATTGTGGCCCCGGTACCAAATTGTGTACCGGGGCCACCACACTACGCAGTCAAGATAGATAGATGCGTATCATAGATAAAGTACATTCAGTGGTGTGGGGCAAATTGAAAAATATTCAAAATGCACTGACATTATCAAAAACAAGAGGTTGTCACACGCTAAAACTCCAACATGTATATGATGGAGAGAATGGAGGAGCAGCCGTATGTGTAGTGTAATGCAGACCTGTTGAAGGTTTTTTATATATTTTATTGTGGTGCCCAGTGCCCACTCCTCTACGCAGTCCAGGTACATTTATTGGTGCGATTCATAAAAGTTCAGGGTTTTTAATATATTGTGGTGACCCACTCCTCTACGCAGTCCAGGTACATTTATTGGTGCGATTCATAAAAGTTCAGGGTTTTTAAGATATTGTGGTGACCCACTCCTCTACGCAGTCCAGGTACATTTATTGGTGCGATTCATAAAAGTTCAGGGTTTTTAATATATTGTGGTGACCCACTCCTCTACGCAGTCCAGGTACATTTATTGGTGCGATTCATAAAAGTTCAGGGTTTTTAAGATATTGTGGTGACCCACTCCTCTACGCAGTCCAGGTACATTTATTGGTGCGATTCATAAAAGTTCAGGGTTTTTAATATATTGTGGCGACCCACTCCTCTACGCAGTCCAGGTACATTTATTGGTGCGATTCATAAAAGTTCAGGGTTTTTAAGATATTGTGGTGACCCACTCCTCTACGCAGTCCAGGTACATTTATTGGTGCGATTCATAAAAGTTCAGGGTTTTTAATATATTGTGGTGACCCACTCCTCTACGCAGTCCAGGTACATTTATTGGTGCGATTCATAAAAGTTCAGGGTTTTTAAGATATTGTGGTGACCCACTCCTCTACGCAGTCCAGGTACATTTATTGGTGCGATTCATAAAAGTTCAGGGTTTTTAATATATTGTGGTGACCCACTCCTCTACGCAGTCCAGGTACATTTATTGGTGCGATTCATAAAAGTTCAGGGTTTTTAATATATTGTGGTGACCCACTCCTCTACGCAGTCCAGAAAGATACCTTGTTGCAACGTTTTGGACTAATAACTATATTGTGAGGTGTTCAGAATACACTGTAAATTAGTGGAAATGCTTGTTATTGAATGTTATTGAGGTTAATAATAGCCTAGGAGTGAAAATAAGCCCAAAAACTTGATTTTTAAACTTTTTATGTTTTTTTCAAAAAAAATCCGAATCCAATACCTTAAATCCGAACCGAGACCTTTCGTCAAGTGTTTTGCGAGACAAATCCGAACCTCAAAAATAACGAAAATCCGGATCCAAAACACAAAACACGAGACCTCAAAAGTCGCCGGTGCACATCCCTACATATTTATTGCAACAACTGCTGTACTGTCTGTGTTTTGTAGTTTTATAGGTTTGTTAATAAAGTTTTTAGTTCTTTTTTTTTTAAAAAAAAGGCATACATCAGGGGTCAGGAAACTTTTTTACCTTTTACCCCCAAATATATTTAGATACGCCGATGTCACCCCCTTGATTTGAAAGGAAGGAAATCATATATTATTTATTATTGGAATACAAAATTTTATTGAATCTATTCATAATTTCTTTGAAAGTTTAAACTTCAAAACTTCAGGTTTTGGAGAAATGATGTTGCTTCATTTTTGATACGAGAGCATCAATATTGGGGCATTTTGATGTCAGAGCAATTTGGATACAGTCTTCAGTGTCCAATCGATTTCTCTGCTTTGTTTTTATGTTTGTTAGAGTGAAAAATCCTTGTCCACAAAGTTAGGTTGTTGCAAAAGGCAGCAACTTTTTGACTGCCTCCTCGTGTAAAATGTTGATGCCTTTGCAGCTGTTGACATCCAAAAATATGACAGATCTGCTTTGTTTTCAAATGCAATACGAGCTTCATTATTCCATTGAAGCTCAAGAAGTGCCTCTGCCAACCCTTGAGGCTCTTCTGGTACAACAGCAATTTCACATTTAAAGGGGTCTACAATCCAACTGACAGCATGTGAATCGGCAGCATTACCCCCAGGAATTTAATTTTTACCCCATTTGGGGTAATTTACCCCTGTTCCCTGACCACTGCACTAGTTGAAAGGAAACTAGAAACTGACAACTGATGAGATGTGTGTTGCTGCTGTGTCAGAGGCAGCAAATAAGCATTGCTCTATAATAAATACATTGTTTTAAAGTCAACGTGCCTGGACAATGTCCAAAATTATCTGCTGCTAACACTGCAACTAGCCCAACACTGGTTTAAGACTAACCAAAAACTATTTTAAAGATAGCCCAAGGATAGATAACATTTTAAAAGCAATATAAATACGCATGTCTACATTTAGTTAGATTTGTAGAGGGGCATTTAATCACTCTGTCATCTTCCAGCTGCTGTGCAGAATTTTTGGAGTTTATTTGGGCAGAAGGGAATCTGACTTCCCTTATTGCTTCCCCAAACTTGACAAACACCACTAAGGGAAATCAGTGAGCTATTATATATATATATATATATATATATATATATATATATATATATATATATATATATATAAAAACTTCCATTCCGTTTTCAAACTAGCCCAGTTTGGCTGGAAACTAGCCAAGCTGACAACTTGTGTCATTGGGCCAAAAATTGACCACGACCATGATCTGCACAGCGACAGCTAAGTATGGCGTTCTAGACATGATAAGACAATTTTATTATACACAGTAAAGTCAAATATTGACAAAAGGTAGATTTAAAATGGGAGAGAGCAGAGCTGGTAAAGGGTTTTGCTTTGCTAACCTTGACCATCCATCCACCATGCCTTAGTGATTAAGTTTGACTCTTCCCTTTACGTATAAAAATCTCTAATAGAGGACTACTTTTAAAGCAAAGAAAAACTCGGTATAGAATGTTACAATCCAAGTATTGTTCAAGTCCAAGGTTGGCAGATTAAAGAGGTACAGTTTGTGGGAGTCATATAAGTCTCGACTTGTAAGCGCAAAAAACGCAGTAGAAAAACTTACATCTTAGTTTGCTCTCAGACTTATCTCCCGCTTGTGCCTACGCTTAGAGAGGCAGAACGTGGAGGTGGTGAGTGCGCAGGTGTACATTGACTCTATATCTAAATCATGTTATATACGTCTAAAAAACATTTCCAGAATTCGCACATATCTCACACAAGACACTGCAAAAACCTTAATTCATGCACTTATCATCTCCCGCATTAACTATTGCAATTCCCTCTTCACTGGTCTTCCCCAAAACAGACTCAAACCCCTACAATCTATTTTGCACGCAGCGGCAAGATTGATTTTCCTTGCAAATCGTTATTCCTATGCTGAATCACTCTGTCAGTCTCTACACTGGCTGCCTGTTTTCTCTAGAATCCAATATAAAATTATTTTACTAACCTACAAGGCCATCAACAAAGCTGCACCAACATACATCTCCTCTCTTGTCTCAAAATATCTCCCAAATCGGCAGCTCCTTTCTACACAAGATCTGCGTCTCTCATCCACCCTCATTGCATCTTCTCATTCCCGGATACAGGACTTTTTTCAGGCTGCACCCACTCTATGGAACACACTCCCTCCCACAATAAGACTCTCCTCTGGTCTACAAACTTTCAAGCGTTCTCTGAAAACCCACCTCCTCAGACAAGCTTATAATATTCCTCAACCACCCTCTTAACCTCACTACCTTACCCTATTACCATCCGTTACACAATTTCACACAAGACAACTACCCCCTGACCAACATTGTTGTGTGATGGGATCATTTAGCTTATAAGTCACTTTTACCTTTGCAGTCTGGCTGAGCCGAAATGCAAAATGTAGACTTAACCTCATGTGTCAATCTCCCATTCTCCCATAGATTGTAAGCTTGCGAGCAGGGCCTTCTCACCTCTTTGTCTGTTTTACCCAGTTTGTTTATTAGTTTACTGTGTTTGTCCCCAATTGTAAAGCGCTACGGAATATGTTGGCGCTATATAAATAAATGATGATGATGACGATGTAGACGCAGTGCAGCATGTTAGAGATCGTTAAGTACTTTGCTGAGGTTGAAGCAGTGGCCGATACGCCTCTAGGAGGCTTATTCATTGTGGCTGCTTTCCCTTTGGTGTAAGATCCGTACTGGTGATAATTATATGTATTTCGCGTACTCTTCCAAGTTGCACATATCTTAAGATACATGAGGCTTGGAATACACAATATAGTACAGGAGAGTGCAAATTATATCCAACACCAGTACAACTCCTATACATAGGGTCTTGTTAATCTCAAACCCTAGAGTCAATCTACTGAAACTGACTGGTTTTAATTTAACGCACTACATAAAAAAAGTGGTAACAAAAACAGTTAAAGAGAAATGTTGCATTTTTTAAAAATCCCTTTTGTTGACTGCAAAGTCTATAATTATAGTACATTTTATTGCAGCTGAAATCATAGGTTTCTGTGTAATTCCAACCACTAATCACAGGTTGTAAATTCCTAAGAGAGAAGATCTATTTATGCCGCAAACATTCTTTTCTGCATCTTACTTTTAATTTAAGAAATAAGCAAAAAAAAAAAAAAAATCCCCCACAAAAAAAAATAAAATATTGTTGATTTATTTTTCCAGAAATCACAAAATCTACCATTAGGTAATATAGATCTAGAATCTTACTGGACTGTTTGGAAAGGAAACAAATTCTCTGTTTTGTTGATGCTGCTGTCAGCCTAGGAGATAAAAGTAATTGATGGTGTCAAACTGTCATAACCTGTAAAATTAACACTTGTCATATATTATGACACAGGCAATGCTAAGACAGCACTGAAAACCTAATTGCTCACTCGCCCTTAGGAAATAGCATCATTAAGGATATGGAATACGGGGGATAGGACATTGGTTACCGCTGGGCAGGATTATCGGGCCTTTCAAAGGCATTCCTGCTGCCTAATTCTTCTCTCTTCTCTGAGGTTGAGCCCTGCCTGACCTTTAGGAATCGTTTGGTTTAACCCTCAATAAATATAAACAGATGGGGAAAGGCCGTCGCACTGGTTTGGACTGAAAAATTACATTACTCTGTCCAAAGTCTTATGGCTAATGTAATTTCAAGTATCACTTTTTCTTTGACTGCAAGGAAAGCAAACATGGCCATCATTCAGTTATAAAGGTGATCTGGACTATTTGGGGCAAATTCAATTAGCCGCGAGGTGCGTCACCTCGCTCTGAATTGAATCTGACCCTTTGGGGCATATTCAATTGTCGGCGGAAACGCTGAAAATCTCGCGCTCGGAGCATTATTACCGCTATTACGGTAATAGTGTGCATAACAACCGTTATTACGGTAGTTTTCTTGCTGGATTTCAGCTCGCGGCTCATAGTTTTAACGCAGCGGGGATATTCAACAATTGAATATGCCCCTTAGAGTCTTTTCATAACACAGGCGAGAACAACGTCTGTTCTTTGGTGGGGTGGTACGTTTAAAAAAAAATAAAATACTATTAATTAAATGAATCCTGAACTTAGGTGCATCCAACTCCTTAACATAGGAGCGTTGTCTGATTGGCTGTAATTAAAATAAACAGATTTGACACGTATAAACAGTAATAGCTGCAAAATAACATATAATCACACTAAAACATATCTGCCTAGTCTAAAGGAATGTCTGGGAGACTCCTGAATTTCTGGGAATCCTCCTGGAATCCCGGGAGGGCAGGGCAAACCTCCCGAATCCCGAGCAGTTTGGTAAATTAGTGACGCGATCCACACGTCATCGTGGCGCCTCTCCCTGCTGGTGTAGGGCAAAATAGTGGTGACCGCTTAGGGGCGGGGCTTAGTGACACAATTCTCCGAGCCCCGCCCCCACATGCCCACCTGCCCCTGAACCTCCTGGAATGCAAATTGAAAAAGTAGGAAAGTATGCACTAAAATGATAGAGCATTTCAACAGCAGACTATTAGCAGACATAAGACATTTCTTTTAACTAATACCAACTATTTCATGTGTGAATGAGACCTGGTATGTTACAAAAATGTCAAAATATTAAACGAAAACAATAAGATTGATTATACAGCAAAAATGACCGATGTTACCCCCTCTGTGTACTTGGACCCAGCAAATTTGGGAAGAGGATATCCTCAAGCCTCTACCTGTTGAGTAGGTCTTTGCACATGTGGTGGGAACGCCCTGCAGTTCAACAACTTTGGCATATGGTCTGCAGCCTAATTATAGATATTTTTCAAAATAGAACCCTCCAATTAAGGGGTCACGTTTACATTTCCTGTTGAGAAAAGACGTAGAGGAAACAACATCCTATATCGTGTTGAGACTGCCGAACTTTTAGAGATAACCTCGATTTACAAATCTCCAAATCTACCATGGTCAAGCATGTTAAACACAGTAAATTACGCCGAACAGAAAAGCGACTCGGACATTTCTACATCAATGGGATTCTCTTACGCCCTATATCACCCTTACTGATTATATTATTACACTACACCAGCAATGATAATATGTGTTTAAACAGTGTGTTTTGTGTCATCACTTTAGTGTTCATTAGGGAAATTTGTGTATTATATCATAATGTTATAATTGTTTAATGTAAAGGACAATGCCCTCTGTACTGTAAATTATAAAGATAGTAGAAGTCACATTGGATTTATGTGACCTGTATACGATCTCTAGAACTCCTCCGTGGCTTCTATTATATCCCTATCATTTACAGTAGGAAGTGAATTATTCCATTGGAGCTGCATCCCTTTGGTTGTATGCTATCTATTGTACTTTATAACTTACCTCTATAGCTGAGTGACTTATACCACTTTCATACTGCCGCCCCGGCAATATCCCGGGTTTTTCAAGCCAGGTTTTTGCCGGGGCTCGGAGCGTCCCAGCTCAGAAACACCATTCATACTGCACCTCGGACCCGGGAATTTCCCGGGTTGACCCCATTCATACTGCACAAGTCTGTGCCCTGGCAATTTGTGGGAGTCATCACCAGAGCAGTTTTCATTGGCTGAAAAATGGTGATGTCATTGAAAGGTGACTGGTTAATGCTGGAACACAGCATTTATATGTCTCATAATCTGGGGATGTGATGATTGACGGAATCAATATAATAATGTGTATAGTATTTGGGATCTAAGTACCTTTCTTCATCACTCAGCGACTGAACTTATCATTCGGATTCCTGCACAATATTTACAAAAAGGTATGGTAAGAAGGTGTGTACCAAGATATTGTGATTTAAAGGTGCAGGGATAATAACCATTGGTGCTTAGAATTTAATTTTACTCTATGGTAATAAAACGAGGCAGCAACTTGACATGTACATTGAGCTTTCTTCTTTGTGACCCCTCTGTGGCTGAAGAATGAGCATTATACAGCTGCAGGGACTGGCTAAATGACCTTTAATTGTTGATGACCTTTATATACTACTTATATTCCAAATTTAGTGTACTTGTAGCTCTATTCTGGTTGATGTTCTTAATTTTCTCACAATCCAAACCCAATTACTACATTTTACTCTTTCCCCTTTTAATAAAGAATAAAGAAAACTGAGAGGTCACCTTCAGTTCCAAAAAATGTATGTACACAGCACAGTAGAATCACTGTGAGATATGCTGCACACAGATCTGTACTATAAAACATACCCCTCACCATTGCCCCACAGTTCTTCATGATTCACTGACAGGCAGACAGCCAATCAGCTTGTTTTCTGTGCAACCCGGGTTGAAAAACCCTGGTTTTTCCATTCATAGTGCAGGCAACCCGGGTCCGACCTGGGAATTACCCCTCGATAAATCCCGGGTTGAAGACCCGGGTTTTTAGACCCGGGATTTTTGACTTGTACCATTCATACTGCACCAAGACCCGGGTCGTTTGAGCTCGACCCAGGAAAAACCCAGGATTTTGGTGCAGTGTGAATGGGGTATTAGTGAACTACGTTTTTGCATTTTCCTTTACTATGGTATAAGCTTTTACTTGCAAAGCAAATAAAAATGCAAATGTTCAAACGTGATCTGTATGTAAGGTAGGCTGCAATTTGTTAAGTTAACTTACTGTAACTCATCATAAACCATATAACTGATAGTAAATGTAAGAACATTGTATCAATATACTTATTATTAAAAATAATAACACTTTGGTACACTTCTAGTTTTCAGGTTTTGGAACTATACCAATATAAGCATCTGGAAATGACCGTCACTTTAAAGCCGATTCTACCATTGTTTTGGGACAACCCCTTCATCAATTTAAGTGTTTCAGTTTTTCCCTAAAATACAATTTAGCCTAATTTGTGTCTCAAACTAATCAGGACAAGGAGGGGGCATCGGCACTGTCTTTATTGTATGGGGTAGATTTATCAAGCCTCTTAAAAAGGTAAATTGGAGGTGTTGCCCATAGCAACCAATCAGATTCTAGCTAGCATTTATCTAGTAAGTTGTAGGAAATCTTAGCTAAAATCTGATTGGTTGTAGTGGGCAACAACTACACTTTTCCTTTTTAGAAAGTTTGATAAATCTACACTGATGTGCTATTTTTGTGTCCTATCTTTATACTTTGTGTCATGTTTGTGTAATTGAATGTTTTTATTACATTGTTTGAAATGTGCCCATAAATGTGGTTTCCCCTATACCTGGAAGATGCACGTGGTACCCAGATGAAAGTATAGACCGTGGCCCAGTTTCCACCACCTCCGAGGATGATTAAAACCCCCCAGGCCTTTACGTTACACTGTTGCTGGTTTACAATCCAGATATAATTGCTGCTCATACAATGCGCGCATAGTCATCTAGCTAAACCAGAATTTACTGAGTTACAGTAAATACCACATTGTTACTTCTGAGGGGTTTCAAAATGCATCATTGAGTTTAATGTAAGATTTTGAGAAATAAAACAAAAAAAGGTTGCGAGTATGCAAATTACACATCGAAAGAACGTTATAATATTTTGCTTTTTAGTATAAATCTTATCTACTCACATACCGGATGCCGTCCTTCTTCATGTGCTAAAAGGCACGCAGGGCTCTTTCAAAGAACAAATGCAATTTTGTGATGTCATGCGTCTATTTTCGCGCAGTTGCAAACCTCCCAATGTTGAGACATGCAGAATTGGGAGGGGGTGGTCCCGAGTCCCTGCGCTACCTGCCCAAACCCAGCCCTGATCCCACCAACGTCCTTTTTTCAATGAATCTCCACCCCTTTTATGTTAGCCATTTCCAAGGTTCGCTATTTAGGGACTGTCCTGTCAACATTGGGACAGTTGGGAGAGTGTGGGAACTGCATGAATCGCCAGTAACGGTGCAGTTGTCCTTAACAACCAATCAAACACTGTAATTTTTTCAGCAGAGTTTAGAAAATGAAAACACACATCTGATTGGTTGCTATGGGTTACAGCAACTTTTCTTTACAGTTACCCGTGGAACAATTTTCATAAATGTCCCCATAATCTTTTGGTTGTTAATTAAGCACTTTAACTATGGAAGTAAACAACTTAAAATCTTACCTCCCAACAGTCCCGCTTTCTGTGGCAGCCACAATTCGAGAGCGTGGACCGACATTCCGCACCTTTGTCATGACTGCCGGATTGTTAGGGGGTATGAACCGTTTACCGCTGCTTTGTACACCGCCACCACCAACCATTGAGGTTTTAGAGGAAGGGAAAGGGGCAGACTAACACTTCAGAAGCAGTGGGTGCGGCCCTATCGTACGCACCACCAACGCACGTGCGCAATGCCCTGATGGCAGGACTTCAAACGTTATGAGGTATGACTAACTGCTTGCTTTGCCTACCTTTTATTTGAACTACTTATTCTGCACTATTAATCTATACTTTGTTTTTTTATTGCAGCATTGGCTCCCACCTCACACATCTCCCAAAATGTCAGCGGGATAGAGGGCGTGGCCGTGGCAGAATGGGGGCGTGGTCACATTCCCAGAGGGTTGCCTAGTGCTGTAAAACACTAGTCTGCCTATTTCATTCCTCTTTTACCTCAACATTCCGAACCTCGGGACAATCCTGTCTCCGGGTGGGACAGCCGGACAGAGTCCTAACATCGGGACTGCCGCTGAAATCGGGACAGTTGGGAGGTATACTCTCATCCCCTTCCTCTGGTTGTTGACAGCAACACAGAATAGCAGAGAAGAGAGCTAATTAGGGACACAATTTATAAGCCCCAGTCTCAAATGTAACCTGTCAATAAAGTTTTATCAATTGACGTGTTTTTATCTGTCCATAAAAAGACTAATTCCTACTTGACAGCGTTTGGGTCTTCCATATATATGTATATATATATATATATATATATATATATACAAGTTAACCCGTGCATGATACTCATGCATTCTAGTCAAATCAAGATACTTAAGGTCTTAAAAAGGTTCTTGTCATGCATTTGGACCTAGCCCAGGCCTCCTCCCGATGCAAGCGCCCTTTTTAATGTGTGTTCATGAGGTAAAATTACCTCACAAAAATGAGTTTGACCCCTCAACTCGTAAATTTAGCCTTTACTACCCCTCCCACGGGGGGAAGGGGGGATGATGGAAGTTAACTGACTTGACTATTCTAATTTTTTGGTCAAATAATGTCAGTATACCAAATTTCAGTTCAATTGGATGAGCCCTTTCTGAGAAAATAGTTTTTTCCACACACACACACACACACACACACACACACACACACACACACACACACACACACACACTAACGCACGCCTCTACACACGCCTCTACACATGTGTGTTCATGAGGTAAAATTACCTCACGAAAATGAGTTTGAGCCCTACCAAATTTCAGCCCTTTTTGAATTTTTTTCCCCACACACACTAAGAATTTAGTAGGTCAGTGTATAACTCTGCCCAGCAGGTGGCGCTGCAACTTGGTTTTTTTTTCCACACACACACAGATGCCACTAAGCATTTATATATTATATATATATATATATATATATATATATATATATATACACAGTGGTTTTAGTGAAGGTGTATTCAGGGGTATTTCATATCGCCTCTTACCCACTGCCTTCATTGTAACACTATCATGTTCCAGTCACTTACATAATATTATATATCTATATATATATCTCTATATATATATATAGTGTTGGGGGGTATACGGGGGTATGTCATACAGCCACTTCTCCTACTGCCTTCATTGTAACACTATCATGTTCCAGTCACTTACATAATATTATATATCTATATATATATCTCTATATATAGTGTTGGGGGGTATACGGGGGTATGTCATACCGCCACTTCTCCTACTGTCTTCATTGTACATCTATCAAATTCATTCACTTACATTTCCATTACATTTTTCATACCGTCACTTCTAAATTTCCACTTCGACCACCGATAATAATGTATCTAAAAACATATCCTCTTTCACCTAAAATCCTTTTATTGACTTAGCAGTAACTGCTTCTGGGCACCCAGTGACCTCAGTAGTTTATGACTAAAAACGATTTCTTGTTATAAATCAAACGTGCTTTTTATCTCATTCCAGGTTCAAGCTGTTCTCACTCAGTCTCAGCCTCTGCCTTCAATAAATATATTTCTTATTTTGTTTTTACTTATCCTCACCGAGATGCTGCTTGACATAGTTCCCAGAATCCCTTTCTGTTCAGTATACTCAGGGCATAATCACATTAAATACTGCCCGTGAACCCCATTCGGGGTTTTATGTGCCACTCTGTTGTTAAGTTTCTGCAGACTTTGCATGGTTTACGTTAATTTTTTTCTTAATGAACTTAGATCTGTAACTACAGAGGAATGAATAGATTTGGTGTCGGTCTGGATTAGTTGGCTGGTTTCTAAAACCACCGCATAAAATTCCAAACTTTAGTAAAATTTGGTTTATAGAAACTAGAGATGCTCAGGCTCGGTTCCTCGAGAACCGAACACACCCGAACTTAGGGGATCTGAGTATCGAGCCGACTCGGCTCGGTACTGCCGCGTCCTCGGAATTAAAAACGAAGCAAAACGTCATTGTGACGTCGCTGGATCTCGGATCTCGCGAGTTTTGAATTCCTTTTTAAGATCCAACATAGCGTGGGGTGGAAGGGAGGATGGACCCCCATTTATCTCTTCTGCTACTGCTGTGTACCAATGTGTCCTAGATGTGCTAGGAACTGCCGTGTGTTTGTCTCATGGTTCTGTCGCTTACCATCCAGCCAGGTCGCTGCAGTATTTGTCCTAAAGTGTTGCAGCGATATTTTAATGGTAAATTGCGGTTCTAGGAGATTTCTATTGCCACGATAAGCGACAATAGGAAATGAGCCTTATCCTGCATTTTAATAAATAGAAGCACTGAGCCTTGATTCTGGAAGGACTAATACGTCTGGAGAGAGAATAAAATAGTCCTACAGGAACAAAGTCTCCACCAACCAGCTGCTCTGGTCTAAGTGACTGGCTGTACTGAACACAGGTCGTGCCACAGTCACATATAGGGACAACTGTATTAATTGAGCAATGTTGCAGTTTGCATTGTCTTTGTACATGAGTCTTTTCTATAAGCTGTTTATAATGTATTTATAAAAGTGATACATATATCTGTGTGATTTTAAATAAAAATCACCAGATTGGTGGAGTAAACGGTATACATTTAATTTTAAGAAGCAAGTGCGACCAGTTTGCAATTACTGTGTGTACAGCGCCTACTTCTTGGAGAAACTTACTTTACAGTTTTAATTACAGGCACAAGACAGAATGACCCACTGGGCTGTCTTCGCTGTCCTTGGCAGTTTTCACAACAGGAGGTGACACGTTTGTGACAGGAGTGGCTACCTAGTACCACCTCATGTACCACCTCATGCTACAGGTTAGAATACCCACTTGGACTTCAAATAAAGTACCAGGTGGTCAGTCCAGATCAGGTGCATACATGCTGGCTTCAACATCAGGAGTCATCACAGGGGGATCGATCATTATTAGCAGAATCGTGTGCACTCCACAGTGGTCTCCTGCCACTGGGTGTCCCTCAATATCCTCAGGAGCAGGTACTCACATCCGATCGTGTAGTAAGAAGGTGTGATGTTTGGGGTGAGGTCATTACACCCCCTCCCCAGTACCTCTACTGTCCCTCCTTCCTAGCTCTTAGGGGAGTATTTACTAAACTGAGAAACAGGGGGGAGGGGCATTTTATCTGAGATGGGGTTTTTAGTCCTTTGATAACTAGACCCCTAGTCTCAGCCTTCCTTTCCACAGACTTGGCTTTGGTGCTTGGCTCTCCGCCAATCTCTCTACTTGGTAGAAGCGGAAAGTGGGCTCACACGTATACTTCTATGCAGACTTTAGTGATTCGGGCACTTGCGCCCACCTGTGCCGAGAGGTTGGAAGGTGAGGGCGGGGGCGTGCAAACTCAGGGCGAGTATACTAAAGTCATGTATATGCAGACATGCAAAAAACGCATACACACCTGTTAGGAGGCGTAGGTTTTGTGCCTGCTTTAGGGCAGGTGGAAATACACGCTAATGACGGGGACTTGTTGTAAACCAGGCGCATATGCTGCTGAAGCAAAGACGGACACATCTTGATGTATATACGACTCTCCATATGGGCGATAATACTCTTGTTTTCCGTGTTATTTTTAAGAGTAAGTTACACCTATTTTGCGACCAACGACGCATCAACTCCAGTGTGTCAAACTCAGCTCAGCTGATATAAGAACCACAACGGTAACCTACTGCCTGCTATATGCACCCTGATACTATACGACGACCCCCTCTCCGTACTGTGCGGTCCGGGCCCGAGCAGCGGGCACTTCCCCTAGGCATCCTGGCTGCTCACTGACAAGAAGTTAAAGACAAGCGAAATCTGTCGCATATCACCATAACTCGCCCCCACCCCTCTACTTATGATCCTGCACAACATCATTCCCTGAAACATACAAAGCTTTTGGTTGCTCCATCACTGCTGTCCAGGAATCACCCTCCATCACTGGATGCTTGGTTAGCTCCTACAAGAGCAAACAAAACCTCACTTAATTATCTGTCCTGCTTCCTAATGTTGGAGATGAATAGTTGTCTCCAAGGTTTATATTATTATTATTTATATAGCGCCAATCATATTACGCAGCGCTGTATAGAGAATATATGGAGTCGTTCACATCAGTCCCTGCCCCATTGGAGCTTACAGGCTAAATTCCCTATTTGCATTAAAAAAAAACATACTCAACAACCTAACTCAATTAACTGAAGTGTTTAATCTCTCTAGCATGCTGTCTGTTCTATCCTTTGGACAAAGCAGAAAATGATTTAGAGGGTGGTTGTGACAGGATGGACCACCTATGCCATCCTGTCTGTTGTTGCTGGGTACCGGCTAGGCTTACTTTGCCACCGTTCCCTTTTCTTTATCCCAATTGTGCCCTCGCCATAGTAGGAGGGGCTTACAATGCTGCCACCACTGGATTCCTTAATGGCATCCAGAATCGCGTTCCTTCTGGGTAACTGTCACTGCTAGGGTACCCCCTTGCTGGTACACCTGGGCTGGTATACCTGACTTCTTGCCTTCAGATCAGGGTTGCTGTGGATGGTGGTGGTAATCGTATTAACAGTGATGTAAACACCGACAGTGTTTACACTTACATAATTTATACGATAGTGAGGAAAGTGACATGTAAAAAATAACTACTTACCTGTAAACAGACACGCTGGAAATCCGATGTAAGGAGAGAGCGACAATTCCAAATTACGTCACTTTCAAGCGCAAGTTGGACATTTCGGATTTTAAAGCGGCAATGCACTGACCCATGTAAGTATTACCTTTACATTAGGGGTTAGGGTTAGGCAGCGGCTTAGGGTTGGGGGTTAGGGTTACGGGTTAGGGTTAGGGGTTAGGGTTAGGAATGCAATTAATATTACCATAACTAAATGTGTTCGTGCGTTGCCTCTTTTAAAAAAAAAATCCAAGTCGCTCGCGCATGTGACGTCATTTGGAAGTGTCGCCCTCTCCTCACATCGGATTTCCAGTGTGTCTGTCTCAAGGTAAGAAGTTGTTTTTTACATATCGCTTACTTCAAAATTCGTAATAATAATTATGTAGGTGTAAACACTGTCTGTGTTTACATTATCGCTAACTCGTACTACACCCGTGGGTGGTTCCCCCATGGCCTATCCCACTGGCCATAGTTGCAGGTAGCGGGCAAAAGTTGGCACTGGAATGCTGGGTCCACCTCAGAACAACCTGAGAACGTATTAGATTTGGATCTAATCTTTAGGTCACAGGAATTTACAGCAGGGTAAGTAGTAATCAAAGCAGGATCTTGAAGCAAAAGATGGTTTATTAGCTCAAGTAGTCCTAACAAGGAGAGTTAAACGCCAGTCTGTGGTACTAGCAACCTTTCCAGAAGTATAGATGGTACAATAATGATACATTTCAGTACAAACCAGTGCTGTTTTATACAGTTTTGGACACAGCCTAGCAGGGGGGAAGCCAGCCCCCTGAACTCTTTGCTGGCCCCAATAAGTCATTTTTAGTATCAGGATGAAATATGTTTCCCAAAGCATTGATTTAAATGGAATGCAAATTTAACAAAATTTACACTAATCTGCTATATCCCAAAACCTTCTATGTGCATTATTTGGACAGGATCTGTGATGTAGGATACAAGCCACACAGAGATGCAGCGGCTTCCCCTGCTGTGTATACAGGCCGAACAGACGTGTTGGCCACTGAGATGAAAAGGTCTAATTAACATTAGGGACTTTCTTTAGAAAGGTTATACGAATCCAATCATGCCATCCTGTCTCAGAAGTTACAAACCAATACCTCAGAAACAAATGCATTTCCTATACAAAGTGCCACATGATATTATAAAATCAGTACATTGCAGTGATATAAATAAGTGCCCCGTGCTGTTTCCATTAAATAAATTTATACAATGAGTTATTTATAAGTGATCCAGCCACAGTGGTGTTTCTCTATTTTTCATCAATGGCCCTGTTCAGAAACAAAAGATTGTATGATTGGTTTGCATTCTTCTAGGCAAAGGAAAGTTTGGGGTGCAATAAAATTGGTTTGTATGTACAGGACCGTCAGGGAACAGCACCCAGATATGCCAGCTGGGAACAGCACGCCAGGTAAGTGATGTAGGAGTGGCACTGGATATCAGCGATGGAACCGCCAGAGAAGGAACTGTGGAAGTGTCAGCAGAGAACTGCACCAGGACACTAGTGGGGTGAAATGCACCAGGATACTGCGTAGTGGGTCTGCTCCAGGATACCAGCTGAATGGGCAGGAAAAAACGATAAGAAGAGCCAAGAGGTAACATGGAATAAACGCTCTGGCACCCTAAACGGAGTGAGTTTAAATAGTGAGCAGAGGGAAGAGGGGACATGGTGGAGGCGTGACGCGGCCATGTGACCGAACCCATAAAGGATCGGCACGCACATGTTCCCACGTGTGCATGCCAAAGAGAGGAAAGAGCAGTGCGTCGGACCAAGGTGAGTCCGGCATTTGACAGTTACAATGTATCAGTCAGTAATGAATACACCTGTGCTCCAGCAAGGAGATATGGAAAACATGCCCTGTTAGGGCTCTCTGAGGGCTGGATTTGAGAGGCACTGCTTTAGACTTGTGCTGAGGGTTTAGTTGTTTTGATTGAGTAAGTAATTAATTAAACTTTGCAGTGTTCAGTCAGTGTAACATCAAAGAGTGTTACATCCATGCATTCTATATGAACGTTTCAATTCTGTAAATACAACCGATTGGATGTACGTGGAACAAACACAAGCGAGATAACTAGTCTGAAATTCTGAATTTAGTTGTATTTAATCAAACAATTGAAACTGTAACTTCTCCCATCTATTAAACCGTCTACAACTCTCTCTCTCAGTATTGCCTGTGTCACACGCCGCTGTGGTATATCTTATGTGGATATTGGTTAAAGTGTGTCATTCCTGAAATTACTATAACACCTAACTGTTCACAGCTAGCTTCACGTTTGATGCTGTGACTAATTACTTGTAAAACCGCTAAAGAACTGTAGCAGGGTTTTCCTGCCCTTTTTGGAAATAATTGTTTTTGCTATAAAATGTTTGAACTTTTCAGTACTAGACTTATGAGAGATATAACATTATTGTTTTAAAAGTAACAATAAGAATGTGGGAAACAATTTGTACATTATAAGAAGATTATACACAATGGAGTGAACTTGTTTATAAGTTTATAACTACTTTTAATTGTTTTCTGTATTTTTTTTTCCTTTTTCTTTAAATCTATTGTACTGGTAGCGTGAGAAATAGGTCTAAAATGTTAAATGAAGAGTTAAAATTTTAGAAAGCAATGTGGGTCACCATTGATTCTTTTTAGAAACGATTTTAAAGTGCTTTTTATGCAGATATTAACCTGGGGAAAAAGCAAAGACTCAAAAAGGGGTTGGTTGAGCCTGAATCTTAGCACTAACGGTTGACTATGTTGAGGAGAATTGCAACATTTTTCCAACAATGTAACAAAACTAAAAGGAATCTTGGCTGTCTCTCAGGTTCTGTCCTGAATAAAGAAGGGAAAGGAAGCCAGAGCTCAGACCTCTATCATTCCATTCTCACTTGATACATGTCGGCTGAAATCTCCAGCTCACAAGTGGACACAGTGGAACTCATTCACAAAATGAACTGGATTCACATCACAAGTTAATTTTTTACAGTGGAGCTCCTAAATGGTCCACCCAGTGCGGTTCTAGGTGCACGCCTATGTAATCGGTCATGGGAGAAGCCTCCACAAACTAAGATGTGAAGAGGTCCCTACAAATGAGCCCTCTCCACCCCATTATCTTTTTTCACTGCTCTGTAAAACTAAGCTCAGTGGTTCTCTTACTCTGTACATAGCAAGAGCTACATCGCTCCCCGGTACTCTGTCCATTAATCCATGCAAACATCACCCCCTCTGCAAACACCAGTGTCTTGCTCTGTAAACCCAAGTCCTTTGGCTAAAATGTTGCTGCCTCTACCCTCTTGTCCTTGTGTACCTCTGTCCCATCTGTGCCTCTGCCCTCCTGTCTTTGTGTACATCTGTCCCCCTGCCCAGGTGTACCTCTGCCTCCTGCCAGTGTACTTCTGCCCCCCCTCGCCCATGTGTGCCTCTGTCCCCTTGTCCATGTGTACCCACATGCGAGTGTATGCCTCTGCCTCCCTACCTGTGTGCGCCTCTGCCCCACTGCAAGTGTGTTCCTGTGTCTCCTTGCCAGTGTGTTCCTCTGCCTCCCTGCGAGTGTGTCCCTCTGCCCCACTGCCATTGTGTTTCTCTGCCTCCCTGCCAGTATGTTCCTCTGCCTCCCTGCTAGTGTGTGCCTCTGCCTCCCTGCCCATGTGTGCCTCTGCCTCCCTGCCCATGTGTGCCTCTGCCTCCCTGCTAGTGTGTTCCTTTGCCCCCTTGCCCATGTGTGCCATAGCTGTGTGTATCTGTCTCCACAATATGTCTGGCTGTCCTTTTCTATATTCCCCTTTGTGTGCATTTCTATTCCCCCCCCCATCCTATCATGTCCCCCTCCTCTTTCTCCTATCTGCCCCCCCAAGCCACTGTTGTCCCCCCCTTGTCTTCCACTTCTCCTCTTTTCACCCCTTTCCATCCTCCCCTTCTTTATGTGGTAGGCAGAACCAATGCTGGTGGCTGCAGATGAGAAGCGACGTGGATGAACAGGGGGATAAACGTGTCCAACGCCACATAGCTCAATCTGAGGTCAGCAAAATTTTCTTTAATAAATCATATCACATCATTTTGCAGAGGGTTACCTCAGGGCATAATACCTCCAGCGGTAACCACTGCGGGCAGTAAGACTGCCTGTGCACAGGGAAGCCTATTTAACACTAAATGTTATATATATATATATATATATATATATATATATATATATATATATATATATATATATATATATATTACCTCATGGTCTGTCTGTCTATATTACCCAGTATTAATTTATTAACGTTTGCTCTGAATTGCAAAGTGCTACGGAATCTGCTGGCGCTATATGACTAAAAGTATGTTCATCCATGCTGCTACTACTACTACTCTGATCATTATTCTGTGAATTTCATCCCTGCAATCTGTGTTTAAGTATGTTCATCCATGCTGCTACTACTACTACTCTGATCATTATTCTGTGAATTTCATCCCTGCAATCTGTGTTTAAGTATGTTATAGGAAACTGTTATCTGTTTAAACTTAGGTTGGCACAGTCTTTTATTGCTGCCTAATTTATGATAGGTATCTGGCCTCTATCCTTTCCCACAAATGTTTTCTTTTCCTTTGATTAGCTGACCAATTAGCACATCTGTAGTGTATTCCTAAATTAGACTGACTACATCTTAGCTTCATTCTATGGGGAGACGTATGTGGGGTTAGACGTGTGTGATTTCTGCACTAAGTGGGATTTTCTCACAAAGTGGACGAAAATGCACAGTTAGACAACACAGTTGGACAAACATTGGACTACATTTGACTTGCTTTTACTCCCAGCAATAAGCAACATCTGCCACAGCCTATTTCTGCACTACTTGTCTATTTATATGGAATACTGCTAAGAGGTAATTCTTAAAATACCCTTGCTTTTTGCTTTTACCCCTTTTATCACAATGTTTCACAAATTGCTTTTCTTAGTCTCATTTCATGGCATGATCTTTAGGACTGTGTCATCTTTCACCCCTCCACCAACACACAAATTTGTTCATATTGCACCTGCATTACTCCACTCACCTCTATTTAACACCCATGAACTGTTGTCCTATTTATTATCTCTAACAAGTACAGCCTCCACCTGTCGCCAGAAAATAAAAGGCCACACATCTTACAATCCCCTTGCCTATCTTTCGCTCACTCTGCTTCTATTAGCTGGTGATATATCACCTAATCCAGGTCCCCCACACTCCTCACACACACATACATCGGAACACTACCGTTCTATAGCAAACCTCAAACACATCACCTGTCTACCCTCTCTTCCCAAGTCCTTTAAATGTGCCCTTTGGAATGCACGATCTGTTTGTAACAAACTTACCTCCGTTCATGATCTCTTCCTCTCAAAAAACCTCAACCTTCTGGCAATAACAGAAACATGGCTCATGCAATCAGACACTGCCTCACCTGCAGCACTTTCACATGGTGGCCTCCATCTCACCCACACCTCCAGACCTGAAGGCAGACAAGGAGGTGGGGTTGGACTACTTCTCTCCCCACAGTGCACATACACAGTTCTACCAAATGTCCCATCACTCACGTTCACATCTTTTGAAGTACATGCTATTCGCATTTTTAATCCATTCTCCCTACGTGTTGCGGTGATCTATCGTCCCCCTGGAGCACACCAACAATTTATTGAGGATTTCTCTGCATGGCTCCCTCACTTCTTATCTTCAGACATCCCCACCATCATCATGGGTGACTTCAACATCCCCATTCATAACCCACCTTCCAAAGCTGCTTCCAAACTACTCTCTCTAACATCCTCACTTGACCTCTCCCAGCGGATTGAATCATCTACTCATAAGGATGGCCACTGCCTTGATCTTGTTTTCTCTAGACTATGCTCAGTTTCTAATTTTATTAATACACCCTTCGCCCTCTCGGATCATCACCTTATCAGCTACACTCTCACCCCCACTGCTCTAACCTCTCTACTGTCTAACTCTACCAAGCCTCCTCATACTCGTAGAAATCTTAATTCTATTAATCTTCAACAATTTTCCACCTCTCTCCAACACCTTCTCTCCCCTATCTCTACATTCTCATCCCCTGAGATGGCAGTACCTCATTTTCACCTAACCTTAGCAACGGCCCTTGATCAAGTGGCTCCAGCGACACTTCATACTACACGTCGACTTCGATGTCAACCGTGGCACACCAAAGCAACACGAAATCTTCAAAAACTGTCCCGTAAAGCAGAACGTCACTGGCGTAAATCTCGAAGCTCTAATGACTTCTTCACATATACTTCTGTCTACCACTCCTATCGAAATGCTCTGGACACTGCAAAACAAACATACTTTCAATCTCTTATCTATGCTCAGGCTTCTAACCCCAAACGCCTTTTCAATACATTTAATCATCTTCTCAATCCTCCCACCCCGAACCCTCCATCTACTATCAGTGCTCAGGATCTTGCTACCTACTTCAAGGACAAGATTGATAAGATCAGACTAGAAATGGTATCCTCCTCCTCAACAAGCCATCAGCTCATTTCCTTCCCACTACCCTCTGACACCCTTTCTTCATTTGACCCCACAAATGAAGAGGAAATTTCTACGCTCTTCTTATCTTCCTACTCTACCTCCTGTCCTCTTGATCCTATTCCCTCGCAAATTGGTAGATCCCTGTCTTCTGTGCTCATTTCACCTCTAACTCAAATCTGTAATCTCTCACTCTCTACTGGCATCTTTCCATCACTATACAAGCATGCAGTGATTACTCCTATTCTAAAAAAACAAAACTCCGACCCAAACTCTCTCTCAAATTACCGTCCCATCTCTCAGCTCCCTTGCCCCTCCAAGCTTCTAGAGAGACTTGCCTACACTCGCCTCACACGCTTTCTTTCCGCAAACAACCTGTTGGATCCTCTTCAGTCTGGCTTTCGTTCTCAACACTCCACAGAGACTGCGCTGACCAAGGTTGTTAATGATCTGATCACTGCTAAGACTGAACGCCATTACTCTCTCCTAATTCTCCTGGATCTCTCGGCTGCATTTGACACCGTTGACCACTCTCTTCTCATACAAACGCTGCAATCCCTAGGTCTTCAAGACACAGTTCTATCCTGGTTCTCATCTTACCTCTCTAATCGCTCTTTCACTGTTAATTTCTCTGGAGCCACATCTGCTCCGCTTCCCCTATCAGTTGGAGTACCACAAGGCTCGGTGCTAGGTCCTCTGCTGTTCTCTATCTATACCGCTTCTCTTGGAAATCTAATAAGTTCCTTTGGCTTTCAGTATCATCTCTATGCGGATGATACCCAAATCTATCTATCCTCTCCTGATATCTCGACATCTGTGTTGTCCCGTGTAACTGACTGTCTTTCTGCCATTTCATCTTGGATGTCCTCTCGTCAACTCAAACTTAATCTTTCTAAAACAGAGTTAATAATATTCCCACCCGCCAACAAGAGCATACCTGACATTTCTATCTCTGTTGATAACATGACCATAAATCCCACCCCACAAGCTCGCTGCCTAGGTGTAATCCTTGATTCACGCCTATCCTTTGTTCCCCACATTGACTCTATATCTAAATCATGTTACATACATCTAAAGAACATTTCCAGAATCCGCACATATCTCACACAAGACACTGCTAAAACCTTAATTCATGCACTAATCATCTCCCGCATTGACTATTGCAATTCCCTCCTTACTGGTCTTCCCAAAAACAGACTCAAACCCCTAAAATCTATTTTGCATGCTTCGGCAAGACTGATTTTCCTTGCAAATAGCTATTCCTCTGTTGAATCACTCTGTATGTCTCTACACTGGCTGCCTGTCTTCTACCAAATCCAATATAAAATACTTTTACTAACCTACAAGGCCATCAACAAAGCTGCACCAACATACATCTCCTCTCTTGTCTCAAAATATCTCCCAACTCGGCAACTCCGTTCTGCAAAAGATCTGCGTCTCTCATCCACCCTCATTACATCCTCCCATTCCCGGTTACAGGACTTTTTTCGGGCTGCACCCACTCTATGGAACTCTCTCCCTCGCACAATAAGACTCTCCTCTGTTCTACAAACTTTCAAGCGTTCTCTGAAAACCTACCTATTCAGACAAGCTTATAATATTCCTCAACCACCATCTTAACCTCACTACCTTTAGCCTGTTACACAATTTCACACAAGACAACTACCCCCGGACCAACATTGTTGTGTGACAGGATCATTTAGCTTATGAGTCACCCTACCTTTGCAGTCTGGCTGGGCCAAGATGCAAAATGTATACTTAACCTCATGTGTCAATCTCCCATTGTCCCATAGATTGTAAGCTTGCGAGCAGGGCCTTCTCACCTCTTTGTCTGTTTTACCCAGTTTGTTTATTAGTTTATTACGTTTGTCCCCAATTGTAAAGCGCTACGGAATATGTTGGCGCTATATAAATAAATGATGATGATGATGATGATGATGATGAAATGTTAATGACGATGGTGATATATTGATATATATATATATATATATACACATGCAACTGCTCCACCTGGACTTGACAACACTTTATCCATTACGCTGATCCGTTACGTTGCCTGCCCTAGAGTGTGTGTATGGTAAGGAATTTAGAATGTAAGCTCCAGTGGTGCAAGGACTGATGTGAATGATTACATGTTGTCTGTACAACGCTGCATAATATGGTTGGCGCTGAATAAATAAACAATAACAATAATCTATTCATCAGCAAGAAAACTCATCCTTGCCAATTTATTTTTGTACCAGCTGGTTGAACGTCTGGTTCTGAGCGATTCTCTTATAAAGTGACTAACTTACTAAACGATGGGCATCGCTCTTAAACAAGGCGGTTGAACAAGGAAGGAACAAGACGTCCAACAACATCTCAACCTTAACTTGACCCTGTCACTCTGCTTAATTAACATCTTAACATATATATAGCGTATGTGCACAGATCGTTATATAGATTGCTGCAGTCATCCAGCTATCATATAGACTTGTTATCATTTCCTCTTTTACCTCTTCCATTATCATGTCAGATTCCCTTATACTTACAGCTTCCTGTTCGCTTGTGTAATAAAATAACCTCTTCTTGGGCCTGATTCATTAAGGATCTTAACTTAAGAAACTTCTTATTTCAGTCTCCTGGACAAAACCATGTTACAATGCAAGGGGTGCAAATTAGTATTCTGTTTTGCACATAAGTTAAATACTGCCTGTTTTTTCATGTAACACACAAATACTTCATAGCTTATTTGTACAGTGAAATTTAAAGTTGATATTTGTGTGCTACATGAAAAAACAGTCAGTATTTAACTTATGTGCAAAACAGAATACTAATTTGCACCCCTTGCATTGTAACATGGTTTTGTCCAGGAGACTGAAATAAGAAATTTCTCAAGTTAAGATCCTTAATGAATCAGGCCCCTTGCTACTAATCTGCAACTCACAATGCCATCCGTATCATCTCCCCAGCCTCTACCAACAAGCTATCTGGTTGCGTTCCGACTTCTGATGCTTTTCTCCTAACACTGGTCCTAGATTTTATCTCACATGATCCTCATCTTTCTCCCATCACATTGAGAAACCCCCAATAACATAATAATATTTACATCACCTGCCAGCACCTCATTCCCTGGGCACTAACTCTGCAATCAGTAAACTTTTCTATTCCCTTCCAGCTCTCTAAATTTTCTGTCTTTCACCGAATCCTGGATCAATAACTCTGACGCTGCCTCTCCTGCCCTCTCCTATGGTGGTTTACACTTCAGCTTCCCTCCCAGACCTGGCAACAGACAGAGTGGTGAGGTCGGTATACTTCTGTTACCTTAATGTACTTTTCCGTCTCCGATCACTTCTGGTACCTTCCTTTCCTTTGAAGTCCTCACTGTCAGACTTGTTGACCTCGTGTCTTTATGTGTTGCAGTTATCTACCATCCTCCTGCTTCATTATAACAGTTTCTAGACCATTCCTCTGCTTGAATTCCATCCTTTCTATCCTATGATATCCCTGCAATCATAGCAGGCAGTTTCCATCCTCTGATTGATGACCCCCCTTCCTATACAGCATCAAAGTTACTTTCTTCAGTCTCCTCCTTTGCGTTTCACAATTGTCCAAAACAGGAAAACGTTCCTCTCTTGATTTCATCATCTCCCACCTTGGGTCCCTCTCTTAGTTCACATTAATGGTTAACATACAACCTCTTCATTCAATTTGTTTCCCGTCATCCAAGAAAGACAAACATGCACCAAATCCTGAACGTCATTAACATTCAACACCTCAATGACCCTTTAAAAACTTTAATTTCCTCTTATATGTCCCCTGTCCTGTTCTAACCCGAACACTGTAGCTAAAAGCCCCACGTCTGCCTTGGACAAGTAGCCTCTTCCATTCTCTGCACTGCCAACTTGACCATCACACAAATTAGCTATCTCTAAAATGCTTCAGGTCCTCTCAACACCACTGGAGGAAGTCACACAGTATTGTAAACTACTTAATGATACATTTATCCTCAGTTCCATCAACTTAACCAAGTAAAACAGACCTACTGTATGTTTCTCATCTCCTCTTAGTCCACAGTACTTATTCTCACTCCCAACAAGCTCCCTCATACTCCTTCTCCATATCTGATCCTGTGACCCAGCTTGATATCTCTGTACCATCACACTATCTGCCTTCTTCATCCCATTCCCCTATATTTTGTTTGCTCTCTCTCACCACCCTTCAACATTTTTTCAATTTTCTTTCAAGCTTGCTCATTCCCATCCTGAAATAATTTTTGTGCTGGATCCCCTTTAATCAGTATTATGTGTAGTCTACTGAGACCGAGTTTACTATATTTTCTATTGATCCTCTGGCAACACAATCTAAGGGTCATTACTCGCAATTCATTCTTTTGGCTCTATCTCCTGCCTTTGATACTATAGACTGTCCCTTGCTCATACAAGCCCTTGACCTCCTACTCATACAAACTCTGGGCTCCTATAACCTAAATGATTCTCCCGTTACTACCTCATTAAGTGTCTTTTGCAGGTGCTACCTCCTCTTTCTTCTTCCTCTATATTATGGAGATCCAGGGTCCATGCTGTGGCCCTTTCTTTTGTCTTTTTACACTTTTCCCATGGAACCACAATCAGCAGGCTTAGTTTTCAGCACCATCTCTACTCAATACCTGATATCTCTCTCCTCTTTTATTGATTTACCCCAGCTAATGTCTCATCCTCCCTCTAATGGAAACATAATCAGTCGTAGATCGAGATCCTCATGTTCTTTTCCTTCATTCAGACCCCCCCCATAACTTAAATCTCTATTGTGTAGGAAACTCCTCCGCCACTCACAAACTACAAGTCATCATCTTCATGATCATCTATTTATATATTACTAATTCCGCAGCTCTGTACAGAGAATCATTCACATCAGTCCTTGCCCCACTGGAGCTTACAATCTAAATCCCCTAACATACACACACAGAGAGAGAGACTAAGGAAAATTTAATAGCAGCCAATTAACCTACCAGTATGTTTTTGGAGAGTGGAAGGAAACCGGAGCACCCGGAGGAAACCCACGCAAACACGGGGAGAACATACAAACGCCACACAGATAAGACATTTCTCCCATATCCATCCTTACCACTAAAGCAATAATGTATGCTCCAATCATTTCACGTCTCCCCTATTCTAACACTTTACTTATTTTAAAGGCATTGATCAAGCTCATTTTCCTTACCAGCCGCTATCTATTACCCTTTTATATCATATTTACCTACATATTATGCAGCACTTTACAGACAATTATTCTCATCAGTTCCTGCCCCCGAGGAGCTTACAGTCTATACAGTCAATGTTACGTGAACACACAGTAGAGGTAATTTTTTTTGTCAGAAGCCAATTAACCTACCAGTATGTTTTTGGAGTGTGGGAGGAAACTGGAGCACCCGGAGAAAACCCACGCGAACGCACGGAGAACATGCAAACTTCACGCAGATAGGGCACTTGTTGGAATCAAACCCATGGCCCCAATTCTGTGAGACAACAATGCTAACCACTGTGCCACCATGACCCCCACAATGTGGCAATTATGTAATGCAGCGACTCTGCACTATTCTCAGCCAGGCTCTTTCCTCTGTCTATTATTTTGGTAGGTAACCTTTGTCCCAATCACCTACACCAGCCCCCCGTAAATTGTTTATACTTTATTTACAAGTCACGCAGCCGCCCTCTTGTCCTCGTTATATAATTCACATGTTCGCTCCTTATTTCTGCGCTTGCACTGAAACCAGCAGGTAACTGGGTCTTACAACATTATTTAGCAATCGAGAAAATTCATATTTCTGATTTACATGTGACATTCACTTTTTTTAAACAAACACTTCTGCAATAGGTTTTATTTTCTCAGTTCCTCTACAATATAAGTTCTAGTGAGCAGGGTCCTCTCGCCTACTGTCTCTGGATCAGCACGGTGGCTCAGTGGTTAGCACTTCTGCCTCACAGCACTGGGGTGATGAGTTTGATTCCCGACCATGGCCTTATCTGTGTGGAGTTTGTATTGTCGAAGTCATATAATTGGATGAACGAAAGTATATTGGTTAATATTGTTCTACTGTGCGATTGCACTAAGTATGCCACGCTACACGTGGCATGGCGCGATCACGCGGTAAAATACGCACGCACACACTCGCACTACAACATTTAGTTATTTATATATTTCATATTTATATTGATTCCATTCCACAGTGATTTGTGAACAGGTAGTATTTAGTTTATTATTAGTTTATATATTATGATTATATGTACACTTTAGTGTTATTTAAGGTTCAGGTCACAGGAAACGTGTCACGTCTGGTATCATTTTAATCCCCTATTCATCAGCAGTTGTCCGGTTGCTTCGCTGAAGAGATCACACATTGCATACTCTAGTTAGTGATGTTAGGGAATAAATGTTTAAAGAAATACTGACTATAAAATGCTAATAGGCTAGTTGTAACTGGATTCTTGGCGGGAAAGTCAGAGCACAACCCCTGGAGAGATGACCCCCACATTTGGATATTTTGGTTTGAACTGGCCTATGACCTGCAACACTCTGGACCTTCCTGATACCTGGACCAATAGAGCAAGCCACACCATCTGCATTGTTTTCACTGTAACACTGAGTGTATATAATACAGCTCTAACTGGCACTGGCCTCAGTCTTCTCTGACCACAGTATTCTGGAGTGAAGTACTGTACGCTGGTACCAGTGGGAGCACAGCTAGTGCAAGCGAGCACAGCAGTATGTATGTATCTTTTGGTATTGGCTGTACTGTATTATAATTATGTATTGAACTGATAAATTTTACATCTGCTAAAATAAATTACTTTGTGCTTTGGAAACACAATACAATCGCTTGGGCAATGCTTATTTAAAAACAGTAAAATTACTTTAATAGTATGTTCTCTCCGTGTTTGCGTGGGTTTCCTCCGGGTGCTCCGGTTTCCTCACACACTTCAAAAAACATACTGGTAGGTTAATAGGCAGCTACTAATTTGCCCTTAGTCTCTCACTGTCTGTTTGTGTGTGTGTGTATGTTAGGGATTTTAGATTGTAAGCTCCAATGGGGAAGTGACTGATGTGAATGAGTTCTCTGTGCAGCGCTGCGGAATTAGTGGCGCTATATAAATAGATGATGATGACGATGGATCCAATACTACTTTCACTGTGACTATAGAAGGAGGCTATCTCTGTGATCATGTCTATGTGTATGACATTCTCTTCCTAATTACCTTGGGTAGCAGAGCTCCTCACAGTAACTGTGGGAGTGGATTCTCTGTGATCATATTTGTATGTATAACATTCTCCCCCTAAATACCTTGGGCAGCAGAGCTCTTCACAGTGTCTGTAGGAGGAGTTGCTCAGTGACCATGTCTGTGTGTATAACATCCTCCTCATTACCTTGTACAGAAGAGCTCTTCATAGTGACTGTAGCAGGAGGTGCTCATCCAGACCTTCTACTGAAGGAAGAAAAGAATCCATTCTCAAATAATCTCTTTTTTTATTCTATGATTTTTGATGACTGTGTTTATGCAGAGGTGGGATTGTGTGCAATAAAACTAAAGTGATATCACTGAATCATTTCAAGGGCATAATAACTGTTTGAAAAGTAGCTTTTAATTCCATTAAAAATATATATTTGTAAACTCCATGGACATACTACGAGAGTTTGCAGCTTAGTATAATTAATTATGAACTTTATTATTCTGAATATTTTCATTTATTAACAAAAGTGGGTTAATTTATTTGTCTCATTCAGGCAATGCTCACTAACCTATCATGGATCTTAATGAAACAGTGCCCCCCAGTGGCTACATTACTGTGGAAAAAGAATTATATGACGTTATGTAAGTTGTGAAAAAGACTTAATCCACAAGAAGTTATATAAAGTGGGGTGTAATAAACAATTGCATTACATCATACTATCCCATTAATATAATCCTGACCTACAGTTGGACAGATTTGTACAGGACTCTCACAGGCTGAGCATTATTTTCTATAAATAATTCTGCCGCCCTGGCTGCAGGATTCGTCGTACCTTCACACGGGGCCTCTGTTCACTGCAAGGTTTTCATTTTT
Source organism: Mixophyes fleayi (assembly GCF_038048845.1). Taxonomy (NCBI): domain Eukaryota; kingdom Metazoa; phylum Chordata; class Amphibia; order Anura; family Limnodynastidae; genus Mixophyes; species Mixophyes fleayi. The sequence goes on along the minus strand of NC_134406.1, from coordinate 15,458,435 downwards.
TCCCAATGCTCTCTTGTGACCCATTGAATTAACATATTGTTGCTGTTTGAGCAATTACATACCAAAGTCTCATGCAGTTAATGTATACACAACACACAGACTCTTTCACAAACAAACCAGACCCTTTAACTTGTACAGACTGTTATCAGGGGGGAAAGAAAGTTGATTAAATAAAAATCATGACTCGTGTAAAGATTTGGATCAGAATTCTGAATCATTAGTCTCATGTACAAAGTTCCAGAACAGAATTTCAACTCACCTCCATTGACCTTGTTACAGTGAGTGAGGAAGACTTCGTGATAGGGAAAAATCCTTCCCTAACAGATGTTCCCTATAGAAGCCTTGTTTAACTTTCTTTTTTAATTGAAGTGAAATAAATTCCCCCCCCCTTAACCATTGTTTCAATTGTTCCATTGTCCGTGTTTGACTTTGTTTCTATTGTCCTTGTATGTCGTTGCTATTATGAAACATTTTTTTGTTATGCTTTCTATTGTTTTACTATATTATTTATCCTGTATCAGTGATCACTGATCCTAATCTGCTGAAACTGTTTATTTTAACCATCAAAGCTCTCATTGGTTATCTGAGCATAAGATTTTGATAGCCACCAGCAAAGTTCAGCACTTTATATATTGTGTTACTGTATATGTACTTACCGGACAATACTGACCCACTGGACGTCCGTAGAATCTTCTTTTACATTTTGTGAAGGTGTTTTGTTCGTTACTTGAGAATGATTGAAAGAAACTTATAACTTTCACCTTAGTTTTTATTCATAGAAGGAAATGTCCATCCAAAATGGGTTGGGTACGGTTTTTTGATAGTGAAAATTTTGACAGCGAGGAGACCTACAAATAAAAACTGAATGTAGTAAAAAATTATTTCAATATAAATAGACTTACCTGAAAACCGACGCTGCATATCTCCGACGGCACCAGCATCCTGACCGCAACTTATTCCGAATGAAGAGCTCTCCGACACTACACTTTGACGTCATCGCCACTTCTGTTAATGTTAATTTAAAGCGGCAACGTCGGGTTAAGTGTTTGATCACTTAACCTGTGGGATCCCGACATTGTACGGTTAATTTGTTACCTGCTATGTAAATCTTTCCTTACAGATGCTGTTTGCTATTCCATACTGCTTCTCTTTTAGGAAGGATCCAATATATGAATTACTCCTCTCACTGTAATGCTGGCTACACATGCTGCGGTATTACAGCTAGTACCGCAGTGTATGTAGTCCAAAAAACCAAAGCGATGTCCTATAATATTCTGACCGAAATTGATAATATCATGTTGCTACATACAGTCAGGGGCGGATCTAGAATTGTATTGTATGGGGGGCGATTTAGGGGGGGTGGGTGTGATTCAGTCCCCACCCCCTTTTTGATTGTTAAGACTGCCTGCGGCTCCACACAGGCAAGTAGAGTGTGCTACCCGGCAGCTCTGATTGATTGTGTTTAAAACACAATCAGAGCGGCCGGGCAGCACAATCTCCCTGCCTGTCTCTGCCGAACGGACCTGCACATAGTGTGCAGCCGCCGGCAGCAAGCCCCTGGATCCGTCACTGCATACAGTTAAAAGATGACCACAAATGATCACTGTGGCATACTTCCCTATGATCTCGATTTTGGAGGAACATCCAGATTAGCGGACCGTAAAAGGGGTGGGACTTAACAGGAAAGTAGGTGGAGTTTTACCCAACTTTGTCTATTTGTCAACAGAGTTAGGGCAGGATGAGGGTGGAGCTTATTTTGTCCCACTTATAGGATTCTAAATGTTGGGAGGTTTACTGTCATACTGTGTGCGCTCATTTTCCAATTGCACTGAGTAACTGGGCCACAGGGGCCAAATAACCGTACGGTATCCAGTTGGCCACTTGTGAAGAAATTGAAGGTTTATCCCGTCACCAGTCACTTGCACAGAGAATAAGGATGATTAGCCAGCTTTATATATGGAATCACTCTAGTCAGTTAACAATATCACAGTAATGAGAGCTAAGGATGCTGGTCTGTTATCTCGATACCAAGTGACTGCTTTAGATAAGCTTCCTCTGCACTGTGCTCCGTGATGGACGCCTTTGAAAGGCGAGATGATCTCTTTTACAAAGAATCAACTGTCTCTTCTGGATTGATGGTTTGAATGCGATGACTCACAGGGACTGATTCATTAAGGAACGCAAATGCAGATACGTGTTGTATAAATCCCTCTGCGCATGTCTAGAACCAGACAGTACGCCAGTGAACGTAGCAATGTCCAATTCATCGAGCACAAAGAAACCTTACTACAGCCTAGGATTTCATAGCGGGATCTGGGAGGAGAATGAGCGTATACACGTAGTCAGTGTACAGTACAGACGTGCCCCAAGCTAGAGCGCACACAGCAGTGTCCGGTTCAAACTTTGGGCATCTCTAAGGTACCTGTTTTTCTGCCGTATTACTTGCACCAGCTACCGGTCGGGTGTAGGTGCCGAGTGATAGTGATAGCGGCTGTGTATGCAGCTAGAACATGTTTTTATAATCAGGAGTAACTGCAAAAATGCATTTTATGTACAGTAGACGTTAATAACATCCTAAAATTTTTATTTCAGGGTTAAATGTTTTTTCATTAATAACTATATTATTAACATTAATTGTTTTTTTTGTCTGTGCCAACGTTGCTTTGGGACTTTATATTACACATATATATTGGACGTACCCTGCAGTGTATTGTCTGTTAGAGCTGAGCGGACCTAGACCCATATTCAACAAGAGACATTTCTTCGAATCTACTCCTAGTTGAATACGGACGGACGTATATGGCCGATTTACGTGTATTTAAAAAAAAAATGCAATTTATGTTTGTTTTGTAGGATAGTAGTGAAATGTGATGATGTTATATGTCACTGATTGGGTCTCTTGGTATGAGTAGAGAAACATTGGACTGACACAGGATATCTCAACCTTTGCTGTCAATCACATTTACTTTATTGCTATTTTCCATCCTTATTTAGATTTTCTGTTACATTGTTTTAATTGCTACATTTGATAGGGCAGCATGGTGGCTCAGTGGTCAGCACTTCTGCCTCACAGCACTGGGGTCATGAGTTCAATTCCCAACCATGGTCTTATCTGTGTGGAGTTTGTATGTTCACCCCGTGTGTATGGGTTTCCTCTGGGTGCTCTGGTTTCCTCCTACACTTCAAAAACATACTGGTAGGGGAATTGGCTGCTGTTAAATTGACCTTAGTATCTCTCGGTCTGTGTGTGTGTTAGGGAATTTAGATTGTAAGCTCCAATGGTGCAGGGACTGATGTGAGCGAGTTCTCTGTACAGCTCTGCGGAATTAGTGTTGCTGTAAAAATAGATGATAATAAGTAAAGTTTATTTCTCTTGCACTAATACCGATTAAGTGACTGTATACTATAAATTATCTATGTGATCTAGTTTTGCTACCAAACATCTTTAGTCATACTTTGCGCCTAGGGGTTTGGAACCAATTATTTATTACTGTAAACCTAAATTAAAGGATATCAGGTTTCCCTTTCTCTATTACACCACCTTCAAACGGCAGTACAATAAACACAACGTTCCCCAGTAATGACAGCGCAGACAGTCACTCGGCTTTACAGATACCAGAGAACAATAGCTCGCACATAGCTACATGGGAAGTGTAAACAGGATGTCAAGCAACTCAAATTCTTCCAAGATGTAGAAACTTTTATATATAAATTTGTGAATATTCTCAGTAGCTCTTCTATGTGACACAAATTATTTTTAGGTAGTCCTTTAAATGCCTATGTACATAGGCCACTTTTAATTTTCTTTGCTACAGCATGTGCTTAGGTAATCTCTGGCTCTCCAGCTGTGGTGGACCTATATTATAACTATTATTATTTTTATTATTAATAATATTATTATTATTATTATTATTATTATTATTATTATTATATTATAAATTGCATAAAAAGTAAATAAATATACGAGTCCATTAAAACCAGTAATCGAAACAATTAAGATCATTACACATTTATGCAAACTTGTTCAAAACACCCTTCCTGTAACACACCCACCCTTTCCCCCCCAGAAGGATATTTAGGCAGCGTATCTGGTAACATGAAACACAAGTATAAATACTTGCACCCACAACAAAAACATTGTAGTACGATGTGTAAAAAACCAAAAGGAAAATGTGACAGCCAGACACTCAAGTGTGTAGGTATTCTAGCAGATTACTGGGAGATATGTGAGAGCATTAGAGGGAAGTCTCACAGACCCTGCCCTTGGCCTATAGCTGGAGGGTGGAGGGGAGGATGTGCTGAAACTTGTAGTTGGTATCAAGTAGTCTCAGCCCGTTGGTAATCCATACTTGCCAACTCTCCCTGACTGTCAGGGAGACTCCCTGAAATAGGGGTAATCTCCCTCACTCCCTGAAGAGTCTGGCATTCTCCCTGATGCTGAGCCAGTACAAGACGTGGTCGGCTCCGCCATCTGTGGCATGATGACACAGTTCAGAAATTGTGTCCTATGTCCACGTATTGATGCCTATGGAGGTGGCCATTTTCATGGAGACCAAGATTTAATCAAAGACTGAAAGGTAAGACAACATGACTTCAGTAATGGAGACAGAAATGTAAAAGACACTTCAGTCTCTAGAGATTCATCAGCTGACTTTCTTTAATGCATAGTTACCACTCTCCCAGAATGACCGGGAAACTCACGCATTTCTGAGAGACCTCCAGGGAGAGCAGGGCAACCTCCTGGTTCTCGCCCCCACAATAGATAAGTGGCGGGGGGGAGGGGGGGGCTGAATGACGCAAATATCGCGTTATTTTAGCCCCCTGCTGTAATTGGCCAAAATTGTGATAATCGTTTAGTGGGTGGAGCGAAAATGATGCAATTTGTCAAGCCCCACCCCCACATGCCCACCTCCCCTGGGATCTACCTGAAGCCAAAAAGTAAAAGTTGGCAAGTATGTGGTAATCTGTATATGTAACCTCTGCTAAAGGGCCCGGCCAAGTATCTTGGTGATGGGCAACCTGTTACCTTTCAAGGGCTGTTTTGTGCTCCCTAGAAGGGATAATAAGCAACTAGCAAACTCCTGTGAGGTCCACGTTACTCATTCACCCCCTACCACCTTATCATTGGCAATCTTTACTTGCAATTTACCAGCATTTTTAATGCATGTCAACCATTGTTTCTAGTGCCGCCATAGTCACTGCCATTTTTAATAGTTTTGTGGTGCGCTTTGCTTGCATTCCGGTTTAAGGAATGCACCTTGTCCTATCGTCTTCTATCGTGTGGGAAGCCTCTAGTGAGCTCCAAATTAAAGGGAAATCGCTAGTAACAAATGCAGGTCAAACATGTTATCTAACATCGAACATTCGGCTGTTCAAAGTTAGCCGACTTATGGTCAAGTATGAAATATTTTTGCGCGTTAATGATTGTGACCATCCCAATTATTGTTATTCACGCTGAATCTTCTTCTTTTCTGTGACATCATTAAACTGTGGGCGAAGTTTTAGCCTAAAGTCTTAGTTTACTCCTGATTGGCTCTGAATGATGAGAGCAGATTGCACAGTCCACAGGACAGCCTGCACCAACCGCTCCCTTAAGTTATGCCTATGGAAATAAGATAGTGACCCAGCCCAAGGTAGCCCACTATGAGACTGGCCTGGGGGGGCAGATGACCCCTAACCCCCCGCCCAGCCTGCCCCTGGTCACTACTGTAAGATTGCCTCATTGCTCCGTTCATAATTTAATGATGGACGCAAGTGCATTTGCGCTGCTTAAACACACATCTCGCATACTTGCGCACTGCCACAGTATTTTGAGCTGCGACAGTGTTTTGCGACTTCTTCCTCCGAGATGGATAAGGGTCATTCAGCTGCAGTACAGTATGAGCGTGCAGAGACAAATGAAGCACACCCCTTTGAGATGCGCTAGTCTGGTGCTTTGAATCCGCTTGCTAACGTATTGAACAGACAGGTTATGTCTAATATTGAAAGTGTTCCGCAGGGCCGGATTAAACATAGGGCTAACTGGGCTACAGCCCAGGGGCCTCGGGCATCCAGGGGGCCCTTAAAGGGGTTAGCAGCAGTATTGATCGGTCGGGGGGGGGGGGGGGGCGCCCCCGGCGCGATCAATGCTGCTGAGCACTTTCACTGCGGTCCTTCCCCGGCGCGCTGTAGTCTCCTTACTGAGATCTCGTGAGTCTCACTCTAACGAGATCGCCTCAGTAAAGAGCGTACAGGGAAGGACTGCAATGCCAGGAAAAGAAGGTAAGTGCCTTGGGGGCGGCTCGGCTCACGGGGGAATGGAGGCCCCCTTAGCCCAGGGGCCTCCATTCTCTTAATCCGGCCCTGGTGTTCCGTAGTAGAATGTATCACAGTCACGAAAGCAAAATACACTGAGATAACTTCTTACAAATAATGTATTTTTTACGTGTCAAGAAACAGCTGTTTGTACATTTGTGACGCTGGGAAGACATATTTTTAAACAGCGTCCACCCAATAAGACCGATAGGTAAGTATGAGACATTGGGAGCCTCTTGTGTCACCACTTGTCATCTAGACGGCTGCTACAGAGCCTTTAGAATGGTTTTCAGGTACAAAAAACAGCATTTTTTTTAATATAGGTGAAAGGACAGAAACTCCACCCTTAGAAGTTCTAGTAATTGGCAGGAAAGACCCTAAAGAAGTGATCATGCTCTTCGATGTCCTCAGAAGACAAAAGGCCCCTTGTCTCAGAGAGGGATGAGTGCTCTTCAGAGTCAGCTGCTTCATCCATCCCTAGGTGTTTTTGCTTTAAAAGTGGAACAGGCAGGTAGGTATAGCTTATATATGTTAGTAGTAGTATCAAAATTTGCATTTTTAGGAAAGACGATCAACAGAAGAGAAGGACATGTTTATGAAAGGTCCCAATTGTAAAGCGCTACGGAATATGTTGGTGCTATATAAATAAATGATGATGAGGATGATGATGATAATGATGATGATGAAAGGTATAAAAGTAATTCTATAGTTTTCAAACAAGCATTGTATTGTGTTTCTAACGCACAAAGTGATTTATTTTAGCAGATGTAAATAGTCAACAATTCAATACATTATTATATTATGATACAGTACAGTACAGCCAATACCAAAAGATAAATACATACCGCTACTATTGCATGCGCTCGCTGCGCACCCACGGGACCCGGTGGACAGTATATCTGTTAGAATACTGTGATCAGTGAAGACTGAGAGCTGGGTGCACAGCTATGATCATATATACACAGTCAGTGTTACAGAGAACAATGCAAATGACGTGGCTTGCTTCTATAGGTCCAGACATCACATGGGTCCAGGCTAAACAGGTCATAGGCTGATTCAATCTAAGGAATCCAAAGGTGGGGGTTGTCTCCCCAGGGGATGAGCTCCTTTCTTCCCGCCAATGCTCCAGTTACAATTAGCATTTCCTAGCCAACATCATACAAAGGTTTATTCCCTAATATCAATAACTAAAGTATGCAATGTGCGATCTCTTCGCCGACTGCACCGGACAGCTGCTGATGATTAGGGTTTCAATATGATACTAGGCATGATACCTTTCCTATAACCTGAACCTTGATTATCACTGAAGTGTACATATAATCATTATAGATATATATAGACTAATAATAAACCAAATACTATCTGCTCATAAATTACAGTGTAACGGAACCAATATGAATATGAATTATGTAAATAACGAAATGTTGTAATGCGAGTGTGTGCGTGCGTATTTTACCGTGCGATCGCACAATGCCATGTGTTACGTGGCGTATGGATCTGTGTTACGTGGCGTACGCATCTGTGTTATGTGGCGTACGGATCGCAATCGCACGGCAAAACAATATTAATCAATATACTTTCGTTCATCCAATTATACGACTTCGACAAAGGTTAAAAAATTTGTGCTTATTTTTGTTTTGCCCAATTCATCAAAAGGCGTAACATTGGCGATGCTGCCGGTAAGAGTCACAGACGAAGACCTTTGCCTATTTAATCAGTACTTGTAACTCCACTATATTTTTACTGTTATTCCCAATTGTCCTGATTTCAGCGGGACTGCCCCGAATTTTCTGCTTCGTCCTGCTGTCCCGCCCTACAGACATATTTGTCCCATGGGTGGAAATGTTTGGGAAAGGGAGGTATTGTCACATTCAGATGCTGGATGGAGCCCGCTTGCCGGTATTTACGCAACTGAACTTGGAGGCGTATCGTCTAACGTTCCCCTGGTATTCACCAGGGACCCCCGGAAGGCGGTAAGGACTTAGTTTCAAGGGACGTGCAGGTCGCGATTCTAAAATACAGTCACCGGCAAAGCGTAGGTGAACAGAGAGTGGTCAGACGGTCCAGGATCAATACCAGCCCAACAGTGAAGTCCCAAATCGGATTCTAAGGGGTAGTCAGACGAGCCCTAAATCAATAACCAGGATGTAGCGTAATATTATTATTTGAGTCCAGATAAGAGAGGTCTAATACAAGTTGGGTCAGAACCAAGTAATGTAGCTTAGGTAGTAGAAGTAGAGGAACGTTGAAGTAGGAGGGTGGCTTGATACTCTGGCACCTGGAGTCTGAAGTCAGCTTGAAATAGAAGCAAGAGCCTGATTGGGTCCCTCCCGGCATTCAGAGACATAAATGACGGCCGACAGCTGAGAGGAGCGTCCCCACAGTGGAGCAGGGCCGGTAGATGTGTCCCCGAACAGCAAGAGAACTGCAGGGATGGAGCCTGACCGGTATGTAGTGGATAGCCACCTCCCATTGTGAGTTGACCACGCCCCATTATGATGTGGCCACGCCCCCCATCCAGTGCTGGGGAATTGCATGTTGGGAGGTATGATTATTGTCATCTAAATATGGTGATAATATACGAAAATCCTTAAAATTAAGCTTTATACATTAAATAAAGCACTGTTGAATGCATACATATTTTAGTTTGTTACTCATCTTTAAAATTAATGAGATCTATGATTAACCGTTATTTTATTTATTTTTTAACTGAATGCCCAAATATGTTGTTTTTTTAATCTAATTCTGTCCACGGCCAATCTGATCTGGTCTTTTTTATTCATGTATTTTATTTTAATCCCAGCAATTTGAAAGCTAAAGCTGATTTTCTTGAGCATTTCCTATCCTCAAAAAGCCTTAGCGAGGTATAACCCCTTCCCGAGATTAGATTAAATACTATCTTAAAAAAAAAAAAAAGTACATGACATTATAAGTGAACCCGGCAGCAGCTCTGACCATATATGTAGGTTTTTGTGTGACAGTTTACTGTGTATTTTCATTCTGCTCCAAAACAGATCAAGTTAGATCGCTGGGTGAATGATAAAGATACAACTGATATCACAGCTTCACAGTGAAAGAAAATGTTTCATTTCTAACTAGAGATGGGCGGGTCCGGTTCTCCGAGAACCGAACCCACCCGAACTTTGGGTATCCGAGTACCGAGCTGAGCAGCTCGGTACTCTCCCGCCCATTCCGAATCCAAATCGAGGCCGAACGTCATTGTGACGTCGTCGGATCTCGGGACTCGGTTCTCGCGATACTTCAACTTTATAAATACACGCCTCCACAGCAATCCATCGCCATTTGACAGAGGGAGAGAGCAGGGTGTAGTCATAGGCTAATTAGAGCAGGGACAGAGAATACCATATTGTTCTTGCAATTGCTCTAACCAAAATCGCTAGTGCAGAGAGGAGGATAGAGGTTTATTATTTTTTCTTCATATTTGGCACTCCCCAGCGCTTTTGGGGTGTCCCCCATAATTGTGCATTAATATTTCTGGCTGTCAAAAGTCATATCTGTCAGCATTATCTACTAAATAATTTGTAGCACACCTCAGTGTTTTTGGGGTGTCCTCCCTAATTGTGCATTAATATTTCTGGCTGTCAAAAGTCATATCTGTCAGCAGTATCTACTCAATAATTTTTAGCACTCCTCAGTGTTTTTGGGGTGTCCTCCCTAATTGTGCATTAATATTTCTGGCTGTCAAAAGTCATATCTGTCAGCAGTATCTACTCAATAATTTGTAGCACTCCTCAGTGTTTTTGGGGTGTCCTCCCTAATTGTGCATTAATATTTCTGGCTGTCAAAAGTCATATCTGTCAGCAGTATCTACTCAATAATTTGTAGCACTCCTCAGTGTTTTTGGGGTGTCCTCCCTAATTGTGCATTAATATTTCTGGCTGTCAAAAGTCATATCTGTCAGCAGTATCTACTCAATAATTTTTAGCACTCCTCAGTGTTTTTGGGGTGTCCTCCCTAATTGTGCATTAATATTTCTGGCTGTCAAAAGTCATATCTGTCAGCAGTATCTACTCAATAATTTGTAGCACTCCTCAGTGTTTTTGGGGTGTCCTCCCTAATTGTGCATTAATATTTCTGGCTGTCAAAAGTCATATCTGTCAGCAGTATCTACTCAATAATTTTTAGCACTCCTCAGTGTTTTTGGGGTGTCCTCCCTAATTGTGCATTAATATTTCTGGCTGTCAAAAGTCATATCTGTCAGCAGTATCTACTCAATAATTTTTAGCACTCCTCAGTGTTTTTGGGGTGTCCTCCCTAATTGTGCATTAATATTTCTGGCTGTCAAAAGTCATATCTGTCAGCAGTATCTACTCAATAATTTTTAGCACTCCTCAGTGGTTTGCGCTCAGAATGGATTCAAAGCAGTCCACATATGATCTAAATGAGCAACCAGGTTCTGTCACCAGTCCTGATGTTAGTGTTCCCAGTACGTCATCTGGCCAAGGCGATGTCAAACAACAGAGTGTTTTCAAATTAGTGCAAAAAACAAAAACCAAAAAAAAATTTACTGTATTGAAGCGAAAAAGAAGTGTAACTGAGCAAAAGTTAAGTGACGATAAAAAAAAAATTGCAAGCATGCCATTCTACACACGCAGTGGCAAAGAGAGAATGAGGCCTTCACCTTTGGCTATTAGTGGCAGATCCCAAAAAGTTACCCAGGCTACAATTGGTGCACAACTACTGTTACGCGTCAAAGCTGAGCTGCAAGATACCAGTGAGGCATTACAGGAGAATATTTGCTCTGATTCACAAATGACAACAATCCCTGTGGAGAGTCCATCCAACAGTGGGATGTCTAATCGTGAGCATTCTGCTGATGTGTGCCTTAATAGCCCGAGTGTAGCCGGTGATACCCAAATTGAGGATGCCACTTTGGAATTAGAAGAGGATGAGGGGGAGATTTGTGTAGGCGACGAGGGCGCTAATGAGGATGTTGATGAGGATGAGGTTGTTTGTGTAAGTCCTGCACCAGTGGCAGCAGTTCTGGCACGTGACAAGAAAAAGGCCATTGTCATGCCTGGGCATAAAACAAAAAAATCCACTTCTTATGTGTGGAATTATTTCTACCCAAATCCAGACAACAATTGTATAGCCATTTGTAGTGTATGTGAAGCCACAGTCAGTCGAGGGAGGGACCTTAACCATCTTGGAACCTCGTCTATGTTACGCCATCTAACGAGAGTTCATGGCAAAGTGTTGGGAAAAGCTGAAAGTTCTTCCCAAAAGAATACAAGCACTCCCTCATCAGCTAAGACCCTCCGCTCACCGACATACCGACGGCTACAAAATACACCCACCACACCATCCTCATCAATATCCTCAGTAGCGCTCGGAGTTAGCCCGGCATCCCACTTAAGGCTGGATGACTCCGGCACTATTATTGATTCCTCTGAAGAAAGCGTTAGTCCTGCTGCTGCTGTTGCTGCTGCTGGGGGTGAATCGTCATCCCAGAGGCAGGTGAATAAAATGAGCAGTCCTACATTTCAGCAATTAACTGTGAAACAATCATTTGCGAGGGGAAGCAAATATGACAGCAGTCACCCAGTCGCCAAGCGAATCACAGACGCCATGGCTGCAATGTTAGTGTTAGATCTGCGTCCAATCTCCACAATAAACGCAGCTGGTTTTTCACAGTTAATTGAGGTTTTGTGTCCGCGTTACAGAATTCCATCGCGACACCATTTCTCCCGTAAAGCTATTCCACAACTATACCAAAAAGTGTGTAAAAATGTAGAGATTGCGCTGAAAAATGCCATTCTGCCCACTGTTCACTTAACCACAGATATGTGGACAAGTGGAAGTGGCCAAACCAAAGACTATATGACTGTGACAGCCCACTGGGTTGGTCATTCACCTTCACCAGCAGGAACAGCAGCAGCATGTACACCACTACGTAACATTTGTCACAGGCAGGCCACTCTTTGTATCACCGGCTTCACTAACAGGCATACGGCTGACAATTTGTTACGCAAACTGAGAGATGTGATTGATGCATGGCTTATACCACTCGGACTCTCCCCAGGGTATGTCATTTCAGATAACGCCAACAATATAGTGCGAGCATTACAGCTGGGTGATTTCCAACATATTCCCTGTTTTGCTCACACCATCAACTTGGTGGTGCAGAGCTTCCTACGAAATAACCGTGAGGTGCAGGAGATGCTTTCGGTGGCCCGTAAAATTTCAGGCCATTTCAGGCATTCAGCCACAGCATGTAGGAGATTACAGCAGCTCCAAGAGCAGTTTAACTTGCCCTGCCACCAACTTAAGCAAGAGGTGGTAACTCGGTGGAATTCCACCCTGTACATGCTTCAGAGGATGGAGGAACAGCGCAAAGCCATCCAAGCATATTGCACAAGTCATGACATTGGGAAAGGAGGGGGGATGTATTTCACTCTTGCACAGTGGGGAATCCTTTCAGTGCTGTGCAAGGTGCTGAAACCATTTGAAGTTGTGACATGTGAGGTCAGTGCAGACTCTGCTAGTTTGAGCAAAGTCATTCCTTTAATTAGACTATTGGAAAAGCAGCTTGAGAAAATGAAGGAGGAGCTGAAAGCAAGCAATTCAGCAAAGTATGTTGGCCTTGTCGATCAAGTACTTAATTCGCTTCACAATGATCCTCGAGTTATTAAGATCTTGAACTCGGATCAGTACGTTTTGGCCACTGTGCTTGATCCAAGGTTTAAAACCTACATTGAGTCTTTACTTGTAAATGAGCGAGATGTGAACTTTTGCAAGGAGCTATTGCTCAGCAAGTTGGCCGCTGAACTGGGCCTCGGCTTGACGACGTGTCCTCCTTCACTTTCTCAAGCTGTTGCTCGTAAAAAATTAAATTTCCAAAAAAGAAGCAGGGAAGACACAGGGGGCAGACGAGAACAATTTAACATCTGGGCTGGTTTGAAGGATTTTTCAAAAAAAAGTGTCACTTTGCCCATAAGTCCATCCAATATGAGTATAAACATGCAAAGGATGGTGGAGGATTACTTTCAAGAGGTAGTTGATATGGAAATGTCAGACAGTCCCTTTCCTTACTGGGAAGAAAAGCAAGCCATTTGGAAACCCATGTACAAACTTGCTTTGCAATACCTAAGCTGCCCACCCTCCAGTGTGTACTCTGAACGAGTGTTCAGCACAGCAGGGAACTTAGTCAGTGATCGCCGTAGAAGGTTACTTCCCAAAAATGTGGAGAAAATGATGTTTATAAAAATGAACTACATCTTCCACGAGGAAGGCCTTCACCATCCAAGACATCCAAGCACTGACTGTTCTCTAATGGCGGATTCAAGCGGCGATGAATTGATAGTCTGTGATGATGACGTACACACTGATGAGGGTGAGGATGAAGCTGAAGATGATGCCGATAACATCTTTTTAAAACTTTCTATGTAAGTGTAGGGTGCAATCTACCCCCAAAGAGGAAAGGGACTTGTGGCATTTCCATATCACATACCATCTTGAAAGGCTGCTGTTAGGGCAATTTATCCTTAAGGGTAGGGTGTCATAGACAGAGTGACCCTAAACTGGCTTTGTCCATTTTTCATAATATTGTACAGTCTATAATGGCTGAATTTTTTAGTATTTTATACAAGTGGAGGGGGGCCTAGAGAGACAGAAACCAAACTGGCTTTCTCCATGTCAATTAATATTGTACAGTCTATAATGGCTGAATTTTTTGGTATTTTATACAAGTGGAGGGGGGCCTAGAGAGACAGAGTGACCCCAAACTGTCTTTCTCCATGTCAATTAATATTGTACAGTCTATAATGGCTGAATTTTTTAGTATTTTATACAAGTGGAGGGGGGCCTAGAGAGACAGAAACCAAACTGGCTTTCTCCATGTCAATTAATATTGTACAGTCTATAATGGCTGAATTTTTTGCTATTTTATACAAGTGGAGGGGGGCCTTGAGAGACAGAACGCAAACTGGCTTTTTCCATTTCTTTACATATTTAACTATAAGTGTAGGGTGTAATATACATTCAAAGACGATGGCTGCATTGCCAATATGCATAGATGGAGAGGAAGACAATCTGTTTTGTGTGTAGAATAGGCCTACCAACGAAGAATTAAACTGTTTTTTTGGATGATTTATTACCTCAACAATTAGATTACTTGTCTCTAAAACAGTTGGAGCACTAAATTGGGTTAATTTAGGCCCAAAAACATGGATTTTCCCAAAAAATAGCAAAACAAAACCAAACAAAACCAAAACCAAAACCAAAACACGCAATGGCGGTTTTGCAAAACCAAAACCAAAACCAAAACACGACGGTAATCCAGATCCAAAACCGAATCCAAAACCAAAACACGGGGGTCAGTGACCATCTCTATTTCTAACAGACATGAAAGAGGTTTTGTTATGTCGCATCCTGGGACAGTTATAAATGATATACAGGCTTCCTCTGTAGGTTTTTTTCTATTTTAAATACCAAAAAGATTAGAATTATATCTATATCCTGTGTTAAAAGTTTCTACTAGAATTTGTGAATGACAACTGGTTGTTAGATAAAGCGGGAGCTGTTAAACATGATAAAACGAAAGAGCTTTAATATACAAATGAATATGTCAAGATTGATAGAGATAGAGACGGAAGAATTAAGTAGAGTTGTTAAAACCGTTTTGAAAATGTTTTTTGAACTAGTTTGCCCAAATCTAGGTTAAACGTTGAAAAATCACAGGAAATTCTCGAAGTTTCGCTGTGCAAACCAGTCTGGCGTTCTGGTCGCGTTTAATAAGCATCTAGCACCTTCGACTTCCGGTTCCATTTTCAAATTTAGCAGCAGGAGAACTTAGATTTTTAGGGGTCATCCTCAGATGGCATTAGCTGTTGAGTTTGAAAGTTTCCAATTTCCGAGCTTGATAATAGGAGATTTTCACAGTCCCTTTAGACACCTATGGGAACAGCACTTACGATCAGAGATGCTGGACATCTCCCATATCAGTTCAAGGGATTTGCCGTGATAAAAACCTCATCAGAGGTTCAGAAATATGCTCCTTAAATCCAACAGTGAATTAACGGGGCCCAATCATGAGTGGACCGCAACTCACGAGTGGATGGTACCAGTATCTCTTTAAGTAGTGAAGATGAGACTTGTTATTGTCAGGAGGCAACACAGATGTTACCTGTAACTAGAGGGAAATATGATATTTATAATGAAGGTTTATGTCCACTTTAATGTTTGATAAATGTTGAGTAAAATATATGAATGATTGTGCTCAGCGAGTCTCCTACTGCTTTAGCTTCCTCGATTGGCCTCACAGTGGGCAAATTATTTTTAAATCTACTTCATATCTAGCTTTAGTCAAACAATGTATTCATTCATGCTTAATAAAGCACACATACAGTTATGAATATTTATATATATATATATATATATATATATATATATATATATATATATATGGACATTGGTGAAAACAGACACATAGGTAATCCATAGCAACCAATCAGATTCTAGTTGTTGTCTTTCTAGTACAGGTTTTAAATGAAAGCAAGCTTTTGATTGGTTGCTATGATTTCCAGCAGCTTTTTTGCACAGGAACCAGTGGCTCATTCAATCTAAGCACTATAGTACCTTTAATACCCCATTTGATGGCACTAAACTGCTTAGAAGGATAACAGAGGGCTGGGATTAGCCCAAAGCAACATAAACGCTGAGGGTGCATGCAAGAGAAAAGTATTGGGTATAGCAAGAGTTAATTTAGCTGGGAGGAATGGAACAAGAGTCAGCCAATCAGTGGTGAGCAAAGGGGGAATGATTATTTCTGGGAAGGATTATAAGGTATGGGAAGAGCAGTTAATTTCCTCTTGCCATCTGGAGAGTTTCCCCTCCTCCAGGTCCTCTTTTTTAGCTTTAGGTTGCAAATTTGTTTGTCATGTCAGTTGAGTTAATTTTCATAATTAAGAGGTTTCACAGTGGCGGTAAGCAGCCCAATCAGCGACCAATTTGGTCACATTCGAGGCGTGGTAGGCACTCTCCCCTAAAGGGATTGGGCAATTAGTGTGAATAACCCTTCGGGGTTATGGTGCTACGCTTAGGCGGACGAGCCTCAGCTAATGAGCCAAATCGGGTGCGCACCGAGGACAAATTGTAAGACGGGCGGGACAGCGGGACAGTCCACTGAAATCGGGACTGTCCCGCTGGATTCAGGACACTTGGGAGGTATGCTTTAATGTCTGCCAGTTCACTCTCCAAAGACGTAGGCTGTGTCCTTTGTGCTCGCAGTCACATGGAGCAGGGCTGCGTTCACGGCCGGTTCTGCCGGTTCTGGGCATGAGCAGAGCGTTTTGCGTACGATACCCTCAAAATCGGCAGATACAGGCCTTGATGAATCTGGCCCCAAATGTGCCTTCTAAAGAATGTTTCTGCTTTATGTTTCACATAAAACCCAGATTAATAGTGTGGTAAATAAAACAGATCCCCTCGGCCGTATTACTAACCTTAACCTTTGCCCCAACTTCTAAAGGAACCAATCAGCACTTCCATCACCTCTTACACTAACCTCAACCTATTTACTAGAAATGATCAGACGAAATAGTGACACAACCAACGCGATATTTTAACCACAAATAAACCCTGCCTATAAAAAGCAGGAGAGAGATAATTATAAATAAACTGGCCTGCAACGGTGTTTGGGACTGCAAAGGGTTATATATTGTCTGCCCAGTGACAGGGCGTCAAATGCCGCAAATTCATCGGAGGCTGCTTATGTTTTGCTACGTGAAAACATCTTAATTATGATGAGTTTATTTTATGACGATTGTTTGTGTTCCCTGTTTACTTCTCTAACAGAGCACAGTGGAGGTGAGTGTATAGATAACCAGCGGATGCGGTCACTTTCTCTGCAAGAGTAAGTAAATATCTCCTTAGCAGCCGCTGGGTCATGTGATTAAAAGTCAAAAATAAACCATGGGCGGAAAAGTGCATCACAGGGACCCCTGGCAAAAATGTGGTTAAGGGTACGGCGTTCTCTTTTGCAGCGCTCCTCTCACCTCTAAGCCCCATAATCTCAGCACCCCCTATGCAACCCCCCTGAATCTTGCTATGAATTTTAAAACATTACAATTGATGCAGCTATTAAATATTTTTCTGGATCTTTAAACTACAATTAAAGGGAAAATATACCCCACTCAGACCCGTCAACCTGTTCCATGTGCACAGTGTCATAATGTTCTGCTCCTGTTTTCCAGTGACATAAACTAGGATGAACAGGAAACATATCATTAATCTAAAAGTGTAACGTATTCACAAGGGCTAATTAGCTCAGACCGCATTATTGCAACTGGAAAGTAAAGGATAAAGGTTGGAGCATAATAGTATTCTGTTATTGAAGGATTCTGTTAGAAATAAGCCTCATTTTCACTTTGTTTTTCTCTATAAATGTACGATTGTCCATGTTTACATTTTGTTAACATAAATGGGAGCTGCCATAACAGTGTATCCTCCACAGTTATCCCGAATATTAGTAATACAGTGTCCCATTGTGAAAAAAACGTAGAATAGAAAATAGTGCAGTATTTTCTTCATTTTACCGCACAATATACAACTTAAACAAAGCATCTCACAAACATGAGTGTACCCTTGTTTGCTGAACTATATAAAACATATACTCATTTTTGCATATTATATCTTCAACAGAATGCCCTTAATCATGTAAAACGGTAATCTCAACCCAAAATTCTATGACTTAGACTTTACAAACCGATATCAGCAGATTTCAGCTACGCCCATCAGGAACCCCCCCTTCCAGAAGCAACGCATTATTTAAAGGTCATTTATCTAACTTATTTTGGTGCACTGTTGCCCTTTAAATTGGATATATGACCTTTTCATTATCAGGAGGAAAGTTAGTTAGTTTAATGTTTTCAAGATGTTTTATTCAATATCTGTCCAAAATACAGCTGCGTAGGATGATTTCACTATCAGGATTCGTACTTGGGGCAGGGGAGATTATCTAAGATGTTTACAATGTAATTAGAGCACATGAGATACAGGACAGATAGGATAAGGCATTTTAACTATCTGCCTTCAAAAGAAAGACATTCCTGGGACAGGATGGGATCAGTCGGTAAACCCCGTGGGGCAGAGGGATTGTTAAGATACAAGAAGGATGTGGGGAACAGAGATGCCTGGAATGTACTAGCTGCAGTGATGATTCAAAGGAAAGAGGGTTACATGATACACAGTACACCTGATGGACACACACAGGGGAGGTGGACAATTAGTGAGCTTTAATCGATATTTAATTCACTAAGTATACTTGCCAACTTTTTGCGTTGCTGCCCCCCTCCCCTCCTGCTGCACAGTGCCACCATTCACTGTATCGCACCGCGGGGGAGGGGCCAAGATAACACTGTTCCCTAGTGAAAAGCACCTTATGTATCTCAGGGGCACTCAAAGGATAATAAGATTATTTAAAACTTCTATGAATTTTATTAATGTCAATTAAAATATAATTACTTGAATGTAGTTAGGAGTAGTGAAATATTAAAAACAAGTATATGACACGGTGAACCAAAGATAGCAACTGTTAAGATCGATAGGTAAACTATCGAAACGTACTGATTCTCCAAAAGTCTTTATCAATTCAAAACGGGTGCTGAGTATAATAGAGAGTTATCATAGACTCCCTGTTGAGCAGTATTTATTAAAGGGTTAGATTATAAATCCAATGAGTATTGGTCATACATAAATATGTATCCCTAGTTAGGGATTGATGGTACACAAATATATCCTCTCTCAGATTGTTATATATAATGAGAGTCAAAGATCATAATGTGTTCTTATTGTATGCCCAAATCATTTAATTTTCCCGGTATTTGTCATGTGGGATTAATTCCAGATCCCACCAGTCAAATATTATACATAGGGGAAATATCCCTTTATAATTTAGAGGCCCCTCCCTGTGCCTCCTCACCATACATCTACCTCCCTGTGCCTCCTCACCCCACATCTACCTCCCTGTGCCTCCTCACCACACATCTACCTCCCTGTGCCTCCTCACCATACATCTACCTCCCTGTGCCTCCTCATCCCACATCTACCTCCCTGTGCCTCCTCACCACACATCTACCTCCCTGTGCCTCCTCACCATACATCTACCTCCCTGTGCCTCCTCATCCCACATCTACCTCCCTGTGCCTCCTCACCACACATCTACCTCCCTGTGCCTCCTCACCATACATCTACCTCCCTGTGCCTCCTCACCATACATCTACCTCCCTGTGCCTCCTCACCACACATCTACCTCCCTGTGCCTCCTCACCACACATCTACCTCCCTGTGCCTCCTCACCACACATCTACCTCCCTGTGCCTCCTCACCACACATCTACCTCCCTGTGCCTCCTCACCATACATCTACCTCCCTGTGCCTCCTCACTACACATCTACCTCCCTGTGCCTCCTCACCATACATCTACCTCCCTGTGCCTCCTCACCATACATCTACCTCCCTGTGCCTCCTCACCACACATCTACCTTCCTGTGTCTCCTCATCATACATCTACCTCCATGTGCCTCCTCACCACACATCTACCTCCCTGTGCCTCCTCACCACACATCTACCTCCCTGTGCCTCCTCACCACACATCTACCTCCCTGTGCCTCCTCACCACACATCTACCTCCCTGTGCCTCCTCACCACACATCTACCTCCCTGTGCCTCCTCACCACACATCTACCTCCCTGTGCCTCCTCACCATACATCTACCTCCCTGTGCCTCCTCACTACACATCTACCTCCCTGTGCCTCCTCACCATACATCTACCTCCCTGTGCCTCCTCACCATACATCTACCTCCCTGTGCCTCCTCACCACACATCTACCTTCCTGTGTCTCCTCACCATACATCTACCTCCATGTGCCTCCTCACCACACATCTACCTCCCTGTGCCTCCTCACTACACATCTACCTCCCTGTGCCTCCTCACCACACATCTACCTCCCTGTGCCTCCTCACCACACATCTACCTCCCTGTGCCTCCTCACCACACATCTACCTCCCTGTGCCTCCTCACCACACATCTACCTCCCTGTGCCTCCTCACCACACATCTACCTCCCTGTGCCTCCTCACCACACATCTACCTCCCTGTGCCTCCTCACCACACATCTACCTCCCTGTGCCTCCTCACCACACATCTACCTCCCTGTGTCTCCTCACCACACATCTACCTCCCTGTGCCTCCTCACTACACATCTACCTCCCTGTGTCTCCTCACTATACATCTACCTCCCTGTGCCTCCTCACCACACATCTACCTCCCTGTGCCTCCTCACCACACATCTACCTCCCTGTGCCTCCTCACCACACATCTACCTCCCTGTGCCTCCTCACTATACATACCCCCAATTCACCTTGTCCTTGACTGAAGCAGCGGCTCCCAGACAATGATAGGTCGGGAGCGCTCTGCACAGTGATGATGTCACTGCGCTGCATGCTTCCAGCCTATCAGAGACTAGGAACCACTGCACTGCAGAGGATTGCTCAGTCATGGCGGTAATACTAAAGGGGCCCTACAGACTAGGGGGCCCGTACAGCCGGTGGGTTTGGGCCACCTAGACTGTCTGAAGCCCCTTACCACCTGTACCCCCCTGATGGTGGCCCATCCTGTATATCACACTAAGAAACAAACAGGTTTTGATGACAGTTCTCCGGTATATTTTGTCTACAATATCGTCCACATATTTTAGCAAAGTTATCTATAGATTTTTGCATATTACAGTAGTAATGTGTTTTTCTTCCTGTGTATAACCTTGTGTCTGTGACCGTTTGGAATGTGTTTTAATGTCCACATCAATAAGTAACACAAGACTCTGCTGCTGTCAATATTATCATCATTGTTTAGTTTTATACAGAGATAAATATAAAATTCTTTCTTATTTCAGATCAACATCCTTGAGCTCTATTCTGAGTCATACAAATACCAGGAAGCTCTCTGTGTTCATACAGTGATCTTCCAGTATATGATAGTGAGATCCTAGTAATAGGTTTTGTTTTATGTTGAATGAATCCTCAGCAGCATGCAATGTGTATTACACTATAAAGTAAGACAGACATATTGTCGGTGTGTCCGTAAGCACAAGTCTAAATGCATCCAGGGTGAGTCCTCCCGCCCACAGATGGCAGTGTTGAGAATTGCTGCAATGAGTTATGCGCTCTGTCTGAAGTCTGGAGAGAAACCAATGCTCTTCCCTTACGCTCACTGATATCATGAATACAAATCTATTGATTAATTGCTGGGATTCATCGCCATTAAATTGTACTGAAAAACAAACTTAAGCCAGAAAGATATTGTAAAGTAATTAGTAATATTTGCAGAAACAACTTACAGGACTGTAAGTTAAAGTTA
The DNA here is from genome assembly GCF_038048845.1 of Mixophyes fleayi. NCBI lineage: Eukaryota > Metazoa > Chordata > Amphibia > Anura > Limnodynastidae > Mixophyes > Mixophyes fleayi. The sequence goes on along the minus strand of NC_134406.1, from coordinate 15,436,765 downwards.
CCCGAAGGTGTATAACCCTTTAAGCAAGGAGGGGGTAAGCTGGGAGCACCGGTGAGATGAAGGATATGACTTTTCTCCATTTCTCCATCAAGAGCATTGTAAAAGTGGGTATAAAAGCATGCTTGCCATCATTTTTAATATCCCTACGAGAGACCCCGCAGGGGAGGTCCAAGTGAGAAGTACGGGGTGGGAGTAGCATCGCCATTTGCGCCATCACAGCCCACCCCCGCTGTGCAATGGTGAAAAATTGCTCAGCAGGGAGCGAGATTGACCATGATTTGTCATCATTATGTCCCCAGCCCACTAGGGAAGTGGGTGGGATGGTGGACTTCAGGAGGCTCCCAGACATTCAGGGAAAGTAGGCAAGTATGGTAAAAAATGCAGAGGAAAAGGGGTTTTTCACACTTGCTCACATTGTTTTTTCTGAGAAGAGCTGACACTCTTAATTAGGAAGCCTTCGGTTCTCCCTAGAATTAATCTAGCATAATTTACTTTAATCAGAGTTAACATAAACCTCAGTGTTCTCATTGTTTCAATTATGTAGCGTCTTGACCAAAGTGTTGCGTGAATTTGTAAGAACACAGAGACTTGAACTTATTAAGTGTAATTTAATATGGAAAATACACAGTGCAGCACGGTGGCTCAGTGGTTAGCACTTCTGCCTTACAGCACTGGGGTCATGAGTTCAATTCCCAACAATGGCCTTATCTGTGTGGAGTTTGTATGTTCTCTCCGTGTTTGTGTGGGTTTCCTCTGGGTGCTCCGGTTTCCTCCCACACTCCAAAAACATACTAGTAGGTTAATTGGCTGCTATCAAAATTGACCCTAGTCTGTGTTTCTGTGTCTGTGTGTGTGTTAGAGAATTTAGACTGTAAGCTCCAATGGAGCAGGGACTGATGTGAGTGAGTTCTCTGTACAGCGCTGCGGAATTAGTGGCGATATATAAATAAATGGTGATGATGATGATGATTGCACTCCAAATGCCAGGTAAATACCCCCAGAAAGGGATCTACTGATCACTACAGCATGGCGCTAATGATAATGAAATAGATGGCATAGAGGTTCTAGTGACAAAATGTTGCTGGTGAAAAAATGATCACACTTGTGTGTGCACAACCTAACGCATAATGTTAGTGATATTTGGGTGTTCCTCATTGGTGTCATTTTTGGAACATATCACTATGTACTAATTAGCTGCTTTGCTAGATGCAGCTACAAAATTAGTTTTGCTCTTTTAAGAAGTTTAAAAAAAAGTAGTGTAGAAATACACGGAAATCAAACCTGCTGTTATTTCCTCATACATTAAGCTTGTTTTTCATTCAGCCGGGTTGTTGCTCAGAACTGATAACAAAACACATTCTATTTTCACTACGTTAATCTCAGTCAATGAGATCTTGAAAGGAAAGTTTAGTTAACTATTGACCCACAACTTGTTTGTTTATCTCTCAGAAGTTACCGACTGATTACATCAAGGTTCTCACAGCTGTAAACTGTAACACGGATAAGGTGGCTGAAACATGTGCTAGTCACAATATTAACGGGTCATTAATCTATCCCTAAACCTCCCAGGGTAACTTGTATCACTGTAATACACTAGTCAATACATCATCATCATTTTATAACAGTCCCTGCCCCATTGGAGCTTACAGTCTAAATTCCCTAACATACACAGACATGTGTTAATTTTGCCATCAGCCAATTAACCTACCAGTATGTTTTTGGAGTGTGAGAGGAAACCGAAGCACCCGGAGGAAACCCACACAAACACGGGGATAACATACAAACTCCACACAGATAAGGCCATGGTCGGGAATCGAACTCATGACCCCAGAGCTGTGAGGCAGATGTGCTGAACATATACACCCTGGAGCACACACAGACTAGGGTTAATAGCAGCCAATTAACCTACTAGTATGTCTTTGGAGCACTTTGGATCAGCGCTGAGCACAACATGTTATATTTACAGTAATTAGATGGAGATCCAAAGATCTGGCTTGTTATAACGGGTTACAATGTGCTTAAATAATAGTACATTAAAATATGTTACGAGTCAAATATGGGCCGGTGTTTTGTACTAAACTAAGTTGCTCTTCAGGTTAGTTAAAAAAGCAGAAGTCATTTAATAGCAAAATTGGCTGAAATTGCTTTTGAGCTCAACGGTGTAATCTCATCAATCGCGTCATTTACCTCCAGCTAAAAAAAATTGGTAATATGACATATCTCCCTATACATACCTTCAAAAAAATTGGGTATCTGGCATCGGGACAAGGGCTCTGATCATGGCAGGATGGCCACGCCTCCTGGGCCGTGCCTGGTGCTTTTGAAGCCCCGTACTCTCTTCCACTCCCCTCCAAATACCATCATTACCCCATGCACTAGTGCTCTGCCATGAAGAGCAGCAGTGAATGAGACATACCTTTTAAATTTCCCACACACAGGACAAAGCTGTCCCAATTGGGATGGAGAAATCGGGACAGTTCCACCTAAATCAGGTAGTTTGGGAGGTATCCCATCTTCAGGACTTTGCCCGGGCTGCTCCCCAGCTGTGGAGCGATCTTCTATGTTCCATCAGGTTAGCATCTACTCTCAAAAGCTTCAAGCGTGTCCTTAAGACTCACTTCTTTATTTAAGTCTATCAGTCCTCCTCCTATCTCTCTTCCCCAGTTTGTACCACCCTATTTGTGTCTCCCCTTTCATTTAGGATGTAAGCTCTCAGGAGCAGGGCCCTCTTTCCTTGTGTGCTCCTTTTAGTATTCCATCACCCCCTGTACCTCTTGTCCTGCTTCCCTAGCCCTGTTGTCTTGAGCTTCTGCCTACTTCTCGCTGATTTCTACCATCACTTTCACTCTTTGTCCCAGTAATAATTTGTTTGCATTACCATGTTACCTGTGTCTGTGTATATATTTTCGTTCATTTTTGTTCTTTCTGTATCATGTTGTGTCATGGGTCACTGTTTTCTGTATGTCATGTACGGCGCTGCGGACCCTTTGTGGCGCCTTATAAATTAGAGATAATAATAATATTAATAATAATAATAATAATAATAAAAATAATAGTAGTCCAGATTAGTACAGCAGCTATTAGGCCAAATGAAATATATATAATCTGTTTAAATCAACTGCACCGTGTAGTACAACTTATAACACTTTTGTATAGATCTAATGAAAATAAATACCACGTAGATGCATTTGTTGTTTATTTCCTTCCTCTCTCTGTCTCGTGATTTACGCAGCCTTGTGTAGTAACTCTCGTATTATTTTTATTTTACTATCACTGTCATTGTGGTTGCGGATCAACATGTTCTCCTGCTTTGTAAACACACTCGTCAGTTCTTCAGCTCCCAAGGTCTATTTCCGTTCTGCTTCTGTCTATTCTCTAGACTATTGTGATTAGTGATGTTGGGCACAATGTACAGTACAGCTGAGCTCCACATTCATCAGATCCTCATCTACAAACAGACACTGCTTGAGATGTATACAGTGTCCTCCACTGCATAGTTCAGTCTGGTTTCCTATTACTTGGAGGAGAAAGATGTTTCAAGTCTGTTAATGGGCTACAAGGTGTGAGAGTGGAACGGAGCCATTAGCCACGACAATGACCCTTTATACACGAGTAAATATATGTAATATATATAAACTCACTGGCAAGGGCTGGCTGGGCTGGCTGGGGGCATCTGGCCCCGGGCCGGTCCCATAGTGGGCTACCTTGGGCTGAGTAACTAGGTTACCTGCATGTTATGTCCTTTAAAGTGTTCCTAATAAAGTGTTCCCCCCCCCCCCCCGGGATAAAATTTGCCAGCCAGCCCCTGCTCAGTGGCTAATTTATTATGTACACCTTTCTAGTAATGGTTAAGTCTGAATTCTTCACGGTGCTGGAAACATTCTTTAGAGATGTTGACATGGTAGCATCACTCAGTTGCTGCAAATTTGTTGGCTGCACATTCATGCTGCAAATCTTCATCACAGAGTTGCTCTATTGGACTGAGATCTGGTGACTGTGGAGGCCACTGCAGTACACTGAACTCATTGTCATGTTCATGGAACCAGCGATGGCGTGTGGTTTGTGACATGGTGCGTTATCCTGCTGGAAGTAGCCGTTGATGGTATTAAGGGGCTTAATGAGCGCTAAGAAAACATTCTCCACAACATCCTACCATCATACACCACCGCCACCACCCTGTACCATTGCCAAAGGGCAGGACGGATCTATGGAATCATGTTGTTTGCACCAAATTCTAATCCTACCATCTGTATGTTGCAGCAGATATCGAAATTCATCAGACCAGGTGATGTCTTTCCAATCTTCAACTGTCCAGTTTTGGTGAGGCTCTGCCCATGTAGCCTCAGTGTCCTGGTCCTAGCTGACCCGGTGTGGTCTTCTGCTGCCGTAGCCCATCTACTTCAAGGTCCGACATTGCATACCACTATTGTAACACATGGCTATTTGAGTTACTGTCGCCTTCCTGTCAGCTTGAATCAGTCTGGTCATTCTCCTCTGACCTCTCTCATTAACCTTTCTACCAAAGTACTGTGGCTCACTGGATGTTTTTTTTGTTTTGTGCACCCTTCTCTGTAAACTCACTTATACCACATTTCTTCCCCAGTTTGGTGTTTGGTCTGAGCAGCAACTGAACTTCTTAATCACGTCTGCATGCTTGTATGCATTGAGTGGTTGCCACATGAGTGACCAATTAGATATTTGTATTAACGAGCAGGTGTACAGGTGCATCTAATAAAGTGGCCGCTAAGTGTGATAAATGTTGGAGATGTCATCAGCAGGAGTCACCTGTACTTAGCACAGAGTTCTTAGCCACATGGAGCAATAGATGGGACAATGTGAAGGCAGGAAAACATGGGAATGTTGTAATAATAGTGGTGATGGAGACAGGGAGGGGGCAAGGGAGGAATGGTGAAGACGTACATGGGATAAGGGGAGAGTGGGGTGGGTATATAGTGGAAATATAAGGTCTACACACCTTTATTGAAATTATTAAGGTAAATCTAGCCAGATCTTTTCCACCTTGAATGGGACCTTGCAACCAACAAAATTCAAATAAGAAACAAGTAGACAATCTTTAGAAAAAAGAAGTAAACATAAAACGCCCTGTGATAAGAGTGGTACTTCCCAAGTCATGAATGGGCCACTTGGTATGTGGGCTCTGTTCTCCAAGTATGGGTACTGGTTTAGCCCCAGAGTATATTGGGCCACTTGATGCACAGGCCCTGGAGGTATTTTGAGCCATTGATGCGCATGTTTGTGGCATTGTACAGGTGTGCTGGTTCAGCTCTGAAGGTATTTGGAGCCACTTGGTCCGTGGGCTCACTGTCAAGACTAGGGTTCTGCGGCTGGTTCAGCCTTGCGTGTGGCAGGAGAACAACGCACAGGATAAGCAAGGTTGGTGAAGCACTTGAAACCCGTTCCCTTTGAAGAGTCGGTGTAGGTTTGGTGCAAGTACAGCTTCTCAGGGCTGGCTTGTGGTGCGTTACGATTGGCCCAGAGGGGTTCGGGTTCCGGAATGCCTGGGGATGATTGTCCCAGTTAAGGTTAAGCTACAAGGGTGCTCTTAGGTTATAGACAAGACCAAGCGCAGCATACTCCCGTCACCGTACCAGAGAACAGTTATTTCAATAAAGAAGAGTTAATTGCCAACAAGCCGGTGTGGTGTCTTTTATTACATAACTGAGTGTTAAGGTTAAGACTAAAGGTCTATAGTTAAAGGTCACATTTGGCAAAAGGTGCAAATAAGGTAAAGTGCTTCAAGTTCAAAAAACAGAAAAAAAAGGGAACATCCTGCACTCAGCTGCCAGACAGCATAAAATAATAAAATCTGTAGTCCTGGATGTATATATTTGCAAGAACAAGTTTAATCCATCCACAAATTTCATGTGCTCCCGATACTAATAATAATCCTTGTTGTGAGGGGGGTTCCAAAATGTTTGATTTTGGTACAAAGTGAAAACAAAGTAAAAACAATAAGCTGCAACAGATAATTTTTGTAGTTAAATTGTTTAACTGTAAATAAGAAATTTGGTTGAGTCACAGAGTGTAAATCGTAATCTAATAATCACTGGGGAAGAAGCAGCTACTGAGAGATGTTTCCTCCTCTGTTTCCACTTGTCGGTTTTAGTCCCAGTTTCCTGGAGATTTGACTCTGATCAGGACATTTTCGTGAAACCCCGATAATTGTAACTTGTTTTAATATTTAATTTTAAATTGTTTTTTTAAAAAAAACATGCCCACCAACGGGCTTCCAAGACTTTTGGCAGTGCATGGGCAGGGGAGATTTTCCCAAATGTACAGCATGAGACAGACATAAATAGAAGTGGTACTGTGCAGTGTCTGTATGTATAGCCTGAAAATGACATAAAGACAAGTGGTGCTATGACTGTCCATATCTACTGCATGGAAATGACATAAAGAGAAATTGCACTGTGCAGTGTCCATATGTACTGCAGAAGGATTGCATAAAGTGAAGTGGTACTGTGCAGTGTCTGTATGTACAACGTAAGAATTGCATAAAGAGATGTGGTACTGTGCAGTGTCCACACATTCAGCATAGCAAAACAATTCCAGGTGGGAGTGCCCCAGGTGCCCCAGGTGGGAGTAGGGAGCCCATGGCACGTGCCAGCCCTGTCTGACCTCCATAGATGGAGTATTACCATGAAATATATAATATAGAGTATGGCGCAGATTATCAATGCCACCAAGAGGGGGATTACTATGCAATATTTAGAATTGTGGACATTTATTTTAACCATGTAACTCATGTCTAAAGATTTTATTATTATAGTGCAAAAAAAAAGAGTGTAAATGAAATGACTCATTTGTGGTTTAAACACTATGTACTATTCATCAGTTTAACATATTTGCTACAGTGATAACAATATAAAGCACAATATTAGAGACATAACATGGGGTGAGCAGCTTTGATTAAAAGTATGTAACGCAATATTATATATTCATGAAGTGGTCCCTATAGCAATAAGTGATATCACCTCCTGCCAATGGAGGCACTGCCTGTATAATGCACTGTCCTTAGGCCCTGCCTAATTACTTCTAGGTGGATACTGTTCAGCAAGAGGACAAACCAGGCGGACTCAACATTAATATATACATCACCAATTTCTTCCCAGCCAAGGACACAAGTCATAGACTATGTCAGATAAGCTAAAGTTGAAACAAATTACACATCAGTGCAAGTGAAAATATCTTCAATATGTGCAAATAATTGAATGCAGAAAATGTTCTGCTGACTATTTAGAGAACTCTTGGAGAAGAGCCAGAATAAATCCTGAATCTGTGACAGCTCTCTAGTGACAGATTGTCCTGGGAAACGTTATGTCACTGTCTGATAGTCCGAAGTTGCCAACCACATATTGTTATACAATTAGTCAATCAAATCACCACCAAAGTGCTATCTACAACCTGTTATGTATCAGTTGTCCAATAATTCAAATTTTCAGAGGAGCACCTACAACATGTGTCCTGTCCGTTAACCTCTAGAGACGAGGCAAGAAGAATGTTAACAAATTGTATGCAGTATATATACATAAAGATGTAGTTTACAAGGAGTAGATTTACTAAAACTGAGAGAAAGGAGTGGGGTGTTGACCATAGCAACCAATCATATACTGGCTATCACTGACATAGCACAGTCAAGAAAATGATAGTGAGAATCTGATTGGTTGCAACACCTTCATTTTTACTGTTTAGAAGTTATAGTAAATCTCTCTTAGTCTAAGAGAAAAGTTTTTATGTGTTTTTCTAGCTATGCCGCAAAAAGGTGTTCATACAGGGTGATAATATATGTAGGTGATAGCAAGCTGGTGATATACTATAAGCACATTTGACATTTTATTAAGTACATCTTTGGACATTTCTTCATTTTACAAGCAAGAACAGGCCAACTGTATATGATGCAGTGATCTGCGACAGTCAGGAATATTAGTGCATGTAATCACTTCCAGTGTGCCATTGTACTAGGACCCAAGACTCAATGTGTCATTGCTGTGAGACCCCGTCAGCTTGCCATTGTTCTAAGAACCCAGGTGTCTAAGTGCCATTGTACTGGGACCCCAACTGTCAGTGTGCATTAGTACAGGGTCCCCAAGTTTATGTGTGCCATTGTTTAGACAACCTAACTTTCAATATTCAATTGTTCTGGGACCCCAAGTATCGGTATGTCATTGTCCAAATGTCAATGTATCATAGTTCTAGAGCTCCAAGTGTCTGTCTGCTATTGTTCTAGAACCCCAAGTGTCTGTGCACCATTGTTCTAGAACCCCAAGTGTCTGTGTACCATTTTCTAGAACCCCCACGTTTCAGTGTGTCATAAATCTGAAACCCCAGTTATCAGTGTGCCATTGTTCTAGAACCCCAAGTGTCAGTGTGTCATACTTCTGGAACACTAAATGTCTGTGCACCATTGTTCTAGAACCCTAGGTTTCAGTGTGCCATTGTTCTGAGACCCCAAGTGTGAGCTTACCATTGTCCAAGTGTATGTGTGCCATTGTTCTGAGACCCTAAGCGCCAGTTTATTCTCTGACCCCAAAATGGGGGGTTCAGAAACAATATAAGGGCAATATAATAAACCAGGGCACTGCAAAAACAAATCCTGGTTCCCAACTTTGGGATTACGCACTCTCTGACATAAACTATTGTAAAAAAAAAAATATTGTTCATGTATGATCTTGTGTTGTAGGTTACCTTGCCCTGGCACCAGTGCTGTCATTCTCTTTGCATTGAGAAAAAGTTTGAGAATCTTCATGAAGGAGAAGATGAAAAGGATTTGGTACAAAATTGTTGTAACATAATGTCCTTTTCAATAAAATTGTCTTTTAAAATCACATCTCTTATTAAAAAAGATGAAAAACAAAACATTTTACTATTGTATTCAAACTCATTATACCTTCAACATTTCTTTTACTTGGCTTTCTTGTTTGAACAGTTACAAAGGATTTGTGACTCTCTTTGATGAAAATAGAACTATTAGTCCAATGTCGCAATTTGTTCTAGAAACTGAACCATTGGAGACTAGTTCATCTCTACTTAATACATACCAAGAAAAGCTTCATCAAGATAACATTTGTTACAACTAGACATACCGGGCACAACTCATTAATAAGAGTCCAATTACGTGGCGCATTTTGCAGAAACATATGCCAAAGAATGCAATTCATGCCCGCATATAAATGATGCTTCAGACTGCCTACAATTTGAAGAGAGTATACACGTAGTCCATAGGCAAACCGAGGGGGGGGGGGTTCCTAGTGCCTGGAAACCCCCCTCTAAGCCTGGGGCACTGTATAATTGAGGTGACTGGACCCTGGCCCCGCTTCACACAGCTCTGCTTGAAAAGGGAGAGCTGCATGTACCTAACAGTAGTCCACGCAGCATTGCCCATGTATATTATAGGGATAGCAAGAGTTGGAGAGCAGCCAAGTACTATGTAATATTATAGCCATGCCCCCATGCATGCTGGTCACACCCACTGGTGGTGTGGTGTGGAAACCTCCCTTTACAAATCCTGCATTTGCCCGTGTAGTCAGTGTACAGCCAAGCTTGCGTGCACACAGCAGTGTCTGATTCAAGCTCTGGGCATCTCTAAGGTATGTGATCTTTAGTCGTATCACTTGCACCAGCTACAGGTCAGGTGTCAGTGCCGAGTGATAGTGATGACAGCTGCGTATGCATGCTACAACATGTGTTTGCAATCAAGAGTAACTGTCAAAAGGCGCTTCATGTACACTAAATTTTAATAACATCCTGATAAACGTATTTTATGGAAGAAAAAAACAGGTAATATAATTATTTTTTTTAATGTTTTGTCATTAATAACGATATTATTAACAAGTGACAATAGTTGAATACTTTATTTTTTCTGTGCGTTCTGCTGGGACGACTCCCTCAGTGTGTTGTGTCTGTCTCAATACGGCAAGTGGCGAATTTGCAGAGAATACCTAGAAAAGTATTCAGCAAGAAACGTATCGTCAGATCCGCTTGTAGACGAATACGGACGTGTGTATACCCGAATTACGTTAGTTTTGCGAGCCTTAATAAATCAGACCCAGCGCCTATTCTTTGGCCCATACAAAATGAAGATATGGGTAGCACAGTGGCTTAGTGGTTAGCACTTCTGCCTCACAGCACTGGGGTCATGAGTTCAATTCCCGACCACGCCCTTATCTGTGTGGAGTTTGTATGTTCTCCCCGTGTTTGCGTGGGTTTCTTCCAGGTGCTCCAGTTTCCTCCCACACTCCAAAAACATACTGGTAGGTTCATTGGCTGCTATCAAAATTGACCCTAGTCTCTCTCTCTCTGTATGTGTGTGTGTGTGTGTGTTAGGGAATTTAGACTGTAGGCTCCAATGGGGCAGGGACTGATGTGAATGAGTTCTTTGTACAGCACTGCGGAATTAGTGGCGCTATATAAATAAATGGTGATGATGATTTGCCAAAAGCAAAATATAGTGGCCAAAATGTGCTTAATTTGGACATCTTTATTAACAACTTAACTCCATAAAAGTAAAAAAAAAATAATCTTGTACCCGTTTCTAAAAATAAAATAAATCATGACAGTATTTAGGAGGAAGCTATGAAAATAAGGTATTCTTGTGAAATGACTAATAATGTTCTCACTTCGGCATAAAATTATCCATAATGAAATAAGTATTCTGGCATAGGACAGTGTTACTTTATTCAGATGTCTGAGTCATTTTCATGTGTTCTTTTGCTTATTCATGGAACAATGTGTAGAGAAAATTAGGAGTGTGATGTTCTGTACTGAACAGTGACTTACTTTGGATGTTCTCCCTGCCATATTGCCAGCTGGAACGCACACACATTTTTCAACTGCTTCTTGCAAACTCTTTGATGTCTGATCAGGCTGACCTAGTTCATAGTGGACTTTGCCACATTTTCTCACTTACCCTGTAAAACAAAAGATGAGGAATGCCAAAACTGGTTTTTTTCTCTCCTTTTTCCTGTTTCTAAAGCAAACTTTGAAAATACCGGCAGAACTCACTGACAGGCTAAACGAAGCATGGTAAATGTAATTTATTTTTTTTACAGAAAAAAAATGTTATTACTGTCATTTTAAATTAAACATAACTACAGTATAACGTGCAAATTACAATTTAATTTAATATTTTTTGCACATAAAATTAGTATGCAAAATAGAATTAAGCTTAAAAAAACACAACTGTCGTACAATGAGAACATTTTAGGTCAGCTGACTGACAACGGTTGTACTGAGAATCTGAGCAAGATTGCATTTTAAAATGCTGTTTTTGAGCAAAATTGTCCTTTAAACTTCCTATTAATCATCATCATCACCATTTATTTATATAGTGCCACTAATTCCACAGCGCTGTACAGAGAACTCATTCACATCAGTCCCTGACCCATTGGGGCTTACATTCTAAATTCCCTAACACACACACACACACACACACACAGATACTAGGGTCAATTTGTTAGTAGCCAATTAACCTACCAGTATGTTTTTGGAGTGTGGGAGGAAACCGGAGCACTCGGAGGAAACCCACGCAAACACGGGGAGAGCATACAAACTCCTCACAGATAAGGCCATGGTCGGGAATTGAACTCATGACCCCAGTGCTGTAAGGCAGAAGTGCTAACCACTTAGCCACCTTTAAAAATAAGCTGTACAAAAAACTTTAGGTGCCCTTTAAACATTTATTAAACACACTTTTTATCGAACACGTAATTAGCAAAAAAAAGTTTTACCAAAAACAGAACTATTGGTTTGATTTTTCAGATCATTCCACCAACAAACTGGAAAATTCAGTTATCTGACATTATTCTTTAACAAATCTGCAGTGAGTGCAAAGACCCATACATACCTCCCAACACTTAGCCTTGGGAATTGGTACAAAATAAGCTCCACCCCATTCTGCCCAAACCCCATCCAATCCACCCAGAAAAGCCGACTTTTGGCCGAAACTCTGTCCACTTTGTTATACGCCCTACCTCTTTTGATGTCTATGTTTGATGCACCGTCCTGCGAACCATTGGTACAGTTGGTGTCCATACATTCAAACTTCATTCGTCCTATTGTATCAATATTGTAAATGTTTACAAATCTGGGGATGTCCATCGGTAGGACATATGTGGTCTGTAGTAGCCGTGTGGACAAGCTGGTCAGCTTTTGTTGACTCCTAGAACACATGTACCAACTAAGCACTGAGAAGCTTGAAAAGAAACCGCAGACACCATAGTAAAGAAAGACTTACCATTATTTGTCTTTATGCCAAATTATGGCCATTGATATCCAGGACCACCAAGAAACAAGTAGGAACATCCCAACATCACTGGTGGAATTTGGAACAAATCCATTACCAGGCTAGTACTTGGGTACCCCTATACCCCTATATCCAATATACATCAGTCATTCCTTAACCAAACTCTATTTAAAAAAGTATCTTTACCAGAAGACATTGCATTATTCTGCCAAAGTGAATTGACATAGACATCAATTGAAAAGGCAATTTGATCCTATGGCAGAGTTGCAATATTTGGTAAATCTAATATAATATACTTTAGGTGGGTACTGTCTAAACTTACACATAATCAAAAGTGAGTTAAAAAGAATGCACAATTAATTCTTTAACCAAAACAAACAGGTACTCAATCATTTATATCAGGCTCTAGTATTACAGATAGGCAGGATAGCCTATTTAATTTCATTAGGTGTTGGAACACTTCATTACGAGTTTAGTACATTATACGTTACTACATCCAGGGTTGCTTCCGTCTCAGATGCAATTAAACATTCTTCCTGCCTTGCTTAATAGCTGAAAAGTATCTGTCAATACTGGGAAGACTTGGATAAAGTAAGGTAGTTTTGGCAACAAAAGACTTTTCAGAGCCTATGATCAGACCCGACAAATACTTCCTACAACGACCAAGGAATGGAGATTATTTCTAAGACAAAGTCAGATTTTCTTTGATCCATCCATTTCCTGAGCGGGCTGAAGACCAGGGGGTAAATGTATCAAGCTGAGAGTTTTCCGGCGGGTTTGAAAAGCCAATCAGATTCTAGCTATCATTTATTTAGTGCATTCTACAAAATGACAGCTAGAATCTGATTGGTTGCTATAGGCAACATCTCCACTTATCAAAACCGCCGGAAAACTCTCAGCTTGATACATTTATCCCCAGGTGAACGTTTTAGGGACTGACATCCAAGGGTTTTGGACCAGTTTGGTTTAGAACAAACATATTGGCAGCTGAAATCTCCATGAAATTGTCCATGTGTTCGACCGGCGAAAGTGCTGATGACATTTTTCTTGTCTGGCTCCCAATTATTTAGCTTGATTCACTATAGTATGTTTCATTCCTTAGATTAGCCTGATGTACTGCAATGTTTTATACTCAATCAATATTACAGTGCCCAATAAAATCCTCAAACTTAATTAAATCTGGAGGCACGCTGATGCTGGCACAGTAATTACATCCACTTGTGCACGTTGTCCGGCGTAGCTGCTTCAGCCAGCAGTTCTTTCCAATCCCCTCTGCTTTCTTAATGCCTTTTTACATCAATGACGCTTAATCACCAGTCATTCCCATCATGGCAATAAAATAATGATCCAACCAGTAAAAGGAACTCGATTGACCCGTTCTAAGCTCTTCCGAATGTTACTGTTATAATCAGAGAGATTTCTGCTTTTCCTATAGAATCTAGTTTCGATCATGCGACATGTTTCACATGCTGTTTTTAAAACTAAAAAGAAATCCTTTAAACAAAGTAAACAGAAGTGGTTAAGGAGTTGGTGACATGTGCCAGAGACCCAATTCCAATCCCAATGTTGGCATTTTGTTCCCACAGGCAAATCTCTTTGTCTTCCTGTGTCCAAGGTGTCAAGTTGTAGCTTTCAGGGCAAGAAGCACAGAGTGAGTTGATAGGAACGAAGGTTCACATGTTTCAGTAATGACACAAGCTCCTAGTGAAATGATCGGCCACCTTCTCCTAAACATTAGTCAGACCACTAAAGTCCACTGCATATAGACAATGGATGAAAGTCATAAACTGATGATTGCATATAACTCCAAATAACTAGTTAAACAACTGGAACAGACAGAGGAAATAAATTACAAAACACAAAAACTCTGCTACACAGAGCAAAATCGACTTTGGACCTTCCAGATGCCATGATTTGGTCAAATTAATGTATATGTCCGACCAAGGTGTATTGGCTTGCGGTGTAAGATGGCGCAGTCTGTGCGGGATGTAGTTGCAATGTCGACAGTCAATATGTCGACTGTGAAAATGTCTACACCAAAATGTTGACGTTTTAACTATCGACTTTTCAACTTTAACTTTGTTGCCCTAGTGAACATGTAGACATTATGACTGTCAACCTGTGTCGACCTTGTGACTGTTGACATTTTGACTGTCGACTTTTCATACCCAACCTGTCTACATAGGCTGATGGGAAGAGATGAGCGATGGTGTTCCAAGCAAAGTACAAAGTAGGCACACCACTGCGCCTTGTAGGGTGAAGCAGTGCAGAGAGGAAATTTCATTTTGCGGAGTGAGCTTATTGAGATGAGATACAGGGGGCGAGATGTAAAATATGAATAAATGGTAACCTGAGCAGTATTTTAGGAGAAAAACTATAAAGGTTTATTTAGTGACAGGGGGGACAGTAAAGTAGTAGGTGAAGGACTTAAATGTGGCATTTACACTTTGCACAATCTACCTCCCTCATCATATTTCTAGGTAGGCATCTAGGGCCTGATTCATTAAGGATCTTAAATGAAGAGGATCCTTATTTCAGTCACCTGGACAAAACCATGTGACAATGCAAGGGGTGCAAATGAGTGTTCTGCTTTGCACATAAGTTAAATACTGACTGTTTTTTCATGTAGCACACAAATACTTGATAGCTTATTTGTACAGTGAAATTTAAAGTTGATATTTGTGTGCTACATGAAAAAACAGTCAGTATTTAACTTATGTGCAAAACAGAATACTAATTTGCTCCCCTTGCATTGTAACACGGTTTTGTCCAGGAGACTGAAATAAGAAGTTTCTTAAGCTAAGATCCTTAATGAATCAGGCCCCATATTTCTATGTAGACATCTCATGCGAGCGGAGGTCAGGCATGCACCTTCATGTGACCTAAAAGTAAAGATTGAAAATGCACAGGTCCTTTCTGGTCTAATGCAGAGGTTGTGTATGGGTTAATAAAATAGTTGCATTAAAACTGTGTAGTGTAAATAGTGAGCGATCTGTATGATAGTACTAAGTGTAGTTGACTATAGGCTAATAAACCATTGTTTATAAAAAGACAAGAGTAAGTCACATAACCCATATGCAGTATGAAATGTTTATAGCTCTTAGCAGATTATTTGTGGGTAACATTATATTGAGCTCCAGACACAGTAGTGAAGTGAAGTTGTTACCTTACGCTTTCCTTGTAGCAGTCCTCTTCATATTCCTATGTTCCTGCTCCTGGCCTTCAGGTTCTTCCATCGAATCGAGAAGTCCAGTTTGCAGTGCCGACAAGGAGGATGCTCGTCGCGACATACCGTGTATAGGACACACGATACTTCATGTAGTACTGTGGCTCACTTGTAAGTATGGTGCGTAGTCTCGTTACAACGCGTTTCATCCATTGGGACTGGGATACACTAGGTGTATCCCTAAGATGTTATTTATGGCATTTCGGAACAAATTAAACTTTCATTTAAAAAATCTGGTCGTTGACAATCCATGCTGCATGCAACGCTCATCTAGTGCGCTGCCATACATCCTTATCTCACTGCACATACAGATAACATATGTGGATATATTTCTAAAGTTTTACATCTATTATTAAATAATTTGAAGAAAGTTTGGCTCATGATGATATTCAGCAATGTCCCATGATTTATTAAATCCGCGTCTGCTACTTGTCCTGTGAGGAATTTTACAATGTGCACCCCATCCATAAATTCCTATTCAAATTCCAAGAGCATTTATATAACAGTACAGTGTGTAGAAATATAGAATTATAATAGACAGGTTTGATTATTAGAACACATATATCTACAGATGAAGTAGACTTCAGTTCACATTAGCTGGTCATTCTCCTCTCACATGACAACACAATCATTTATGTCGCTAAACATCCCAGGAGTGGACACACTCTGCTCTTTTAGGGTGTGCAAGACACTCAAAATTTGAGAACAGATTACACTACCTCCTTGTCTCCCCAGTAACCTCATACCCTATCAGATCCTTTGTTTTTCCACATTTAGTCTTACATGTATACCAATCATGATTAAATACCATCAATGTATTAGCCTAGTGGATCCCAGTTTTTCTCAGTTTGAGGCACCCTTAGGGTCTCCAGAATTTTTTAAAGGCACTCTTAAGCCAAAAGTGTTACCGAGTTGTCCTCCGCCGTGCTTACCACCTGCCCTGGCCGCGGCACCCCTGTGAGATTGGGTCTTTCTGGGGCGCACAGTTTGGGAACCACTGTCTTCTGTCTCTCCTGGGAGGCTATTCCACCGATCAACTAGTCTTTTAGTGAAGTCATTTTTCCTCGTGACTCCCTTGAATCTGTTACCCTTCATTTTCAGTGTTTGCCTACTTATTCTAAAACGTCTCCTCTCTGCTACCCCCCTACCCCCCGGTCCAGCCCGCCCCTGTACACGATTTACCTTCAGATATGTGCTCTTCATCTGTCATAACCATCAGATGAAAAGATGGTGACTCTGCACACTCCATAGAGATCTATGGACACTATCGGTCATGAATGCGTAGACACTACAGAATTGGAACGACATTGTCCCATCAATGAAAGAGATTTTAAGTCCGGTTTAAAAATCAAATGAATTAATATGATGTGCTTTGCAACGATAATCATTCATCATTGGAGCCAGGGGCAAATGCAGGATTTGTAGAAAGGGGTTTCCACCCCACTCCGCCAGTGGGCATGGTCAAGAATTCATGGGGGCGTGGCTATAATTTTAGACAGTGCTTGGCTGCTCTCCAACTCTTCCTACCCCCATAATATAGATGGGCAATGCTGCGTGCACTACTGTTAGGTGCACAGACTTTTCCCTTTTCAAGCAGAGCCGTGTGAAGCAGGAGCAGGGTCCAGCCACCTCAATTATACAGGGTTGAAGGGGGGTTTCCAGGCACTAGGATCAATTACTGTAGTCACCCAATCAAGAAAGTGGATCAGATTTGATCTCCCACCAGTAAATCTTTGCTGCTTGTGAGTTGTAAATTGCTGGATTGAACAATGTATCATTTTAACGAGTATTAAATGATATGTTCTTTTGTATGTAGCAAGATTGCACTCACTCGGCGGAGGGGTTTTGTGGCAGAGGACAACTGTACATTACTATGATTTTGCAATCATATAATTACAGGTTAGCATTATCTGTTTTCGAATGAGCTTTGATGCAATGTAAATAAAGAATAAACCAGTTCAAAGTTGTTTTAAAATGTTTCCCCGCAAGCAGTGATTATAAAGAATTAGGAACACTTTCAGAAAACTGTCTTATAACTGTGACCTGACCATGAGTTCATAACTATTTATCTTGCATGTCTTATGATACAGATCTGACAGTCATATATATTTCTATGAAAAATAATTTCATAATTTGTGAGTAATGCTTGTATAGTTATAAACTCCTGTACATTATTTCTTTATAAATGGTGAATTCTCATGTCATTACTTGTAATCGTAGAGCAACAATCTCACTATATAAACTGAAGCACGGTGGCTCAGTAGTTAGCACATCTGCCTCATAGCTCTGGGGTATTGAGTTCAATTCCCGACGATTGGCCTTATCTGTGTGGAGTTTGTATGTTCTCCCCGTGTTTGTGTGGAGTTTGTATGTTCTCCCCGTGTTTGTGTGGGTTTCCTCTGGGTGCTCCGGTTTCCTCCCACACTCTAAAAACATACTAGTAGGTTAATTGGCTGCTATCGAAATTGACCCTAGTCTCTCTCTCTGTCTGTGTGTATGTTAGGGAATTTAGACTGTAAGCTCCAATGGGGCAGGGACTGATGTGAGTGAGTTCTCTGTACAGCGATGCAGAATCAGTGGCGCTATATAAATAAATGGTGATGATGATGATGAAATCTTGTTTCTCTACAGCTTCACAAATCTAGGTGCACTGGTGATACCATAAACTGCTGGGTACACCTTCGCTCCAACCAACTCCTCCCCTCTGCCTGTGCAATCTGCTATTCCTCAACAAACATGGCCACCAGGCGGCCATCTTGCTCCGTCAACCTATCGTCGAATCTATTGACAATTCAAACAAATCTATTGTGATGGAAATGGTCCAGCAGTCGCTCAGTTCTGCAAATTATAGGCAGAAAATTGTATTACTGTTGATACATGTATAGCGCCACTGTAAAATGCAGCAATGTACAGAGAATATTTTATTAATTCACATCAGTTTGTCCCCCATTGGAGTTTAAATCATTTACCACACAAACATACCCACTGTGTCAGCAGCCAGTTAATCTACCGGTATGTTTTTGGACAGAAGGCAGAAATTGGTGTACCTAGAGCAAACACACGCAAACATGGCGAGAACTCATGATCCCAGAGTTGTGAGGCAGCAATGCCAACTACAGTTCCACCATGCTGCTAAATTTACAACTAAACTGTCCTATAGTAACTGATTATTGTCTGCAGAGTGATCCTAGTGGTCAGCATCGTGTCTGTGCATGGGATTGGAGAGGTGACGTGAGGGGGCCACAGACTCTATTCTGTGTCCCTTCATTGTGCCAGAGATGTCAATGATATTTAGCAGATATCTCAAGGCAGCTCCTTCCCCCTCGCAATGAGCTGGCGGAAAACGTAATATGGGCGGGGTCTGCTTCCCAGAAGCCACTAGACTGGCTGGTCTTGTTAACACTCAAGGACACATATATGGTGGAGGTCCTGCATAGAACAGCCTACCTCACACATGCCAACTTGTAGTGTCTCAGGCCAGATGGTGAGCGACGGATCGGGTGTGGTGACACCATCGATATTTTCTTGATAAAATTAGATAATAAGGGTTTTTTACTATAGATGACATCATCGGCTGCACTATATATCATCTCAGACATGTTACATTTCTCTGTGGTGCCTTATTCTAGCAAAGGTATTTCAAAAGAAAATTACCGGTACATCACCATTTATCACAAATATCCCAATAATCAGCATTATATATGGACAATTACTCCATGTCAAATGACATCATCATTACAGTGTATAAGGATAATGACATCAAGCCCAAACACTAAATTAATGCAGAATATTATCCTATGCAGAGAAGCTCCCATGAAATCTCCAGGATTGTAAAACATAACAGAGCCATGACCACCCGCACACACAGCACAAGGGCTTGGCAAACCACACAAACACATAGACCATCAAACATATGGATGGTAAAACACATGGACCATCAAACACATGGACCATCAAACACATGGATGGTAAAACACATGGACCATCAAACACATGGACCATCAAACACATGGACCATCAGACACATGGACCATCAGACACATGGACCATCAAACACATGGGCCATCAAACACATGGACCATCAGACACATGGACCATCAAACACATGGACCTTCAAACACATGGACCATCAGACACATGGACTATCAGACACATGGACCATCAAACACATGGGCCATCAGACACATGGCCCATCAAACACACGGACCATCAGACACATGGACCATCAGACACATGGACCATCAAACACATGGACCATCAGACACACGGACCATCAGACACATGGACCATCAAACACAGGGACCATCAAACACATGGACCATCAAACACATGGCCTATCAAACACACGGACCATCAGACACATGGACCATCAAACACATGGACCATCAGACACATGGACCATCAGACACACGGACTATCATACACCTGGACCATCAGACACATGGACCATCAGACACATGGACCATCAGACACATGGCCCATCAAACACACGGACCATCAAACACATGGACCATCAGACACATGGACAGTCAAATTCATGGACCATCAAACACATGGACCATCAGACACATGGACCATCAAACACATGGACCTTCAAACACATGGACCATCCGAGACACAGACCATCAGACACATGGACCATCAGACACATGGACCATCAAACACAAGGACCATCAGACACATGGCCCATCAAACACATGGACCATCAAACACATGGACCATCAGACACATGGACAGCCAAATTCATGGACCATCAGACACATGGACGGTCAAACTCATGGAACATCAGACACATAGATGGTCAAACACATGAACCATCAGACACATAGCTCATCAGACACATGGACCATCAAACATATGGACAGTCAAATTCATGGACCATCAGACACATGGATGGTCAGACACATAGAACATCAAACACGTGGACCTTTAAACTCATGGACCATCAGACACATGGGCAGTCAAACTCATGGACCATCAGACATATGGAAGACCAAACACATGAACCATCAAACACATGAACGGTCAAACACATGGACCATCAGACACATGGACAGTCAATCTCATGGACCATCAGACATATGGATGGTCAAACACATGGACCATCAGACTCATGGACGGTAAAATACATGGGCCGTCAGACACATGGATGGTCAAACTCATGGACCGTCAGACACATGGACCATCAAACACATGGACGGTCAAACACATGGACCATCAGACACATGGGCGGTCAAACTCATGGCCCATCAGACATATGGATGGTCAAACACATGGACCATCAGACACATGGACGGTCAAACTCATGGACCATCAGACATATGGATGGTCAAAGACATGGACCATCAGACATATGGATGGTCAAACACATGGACCATCAGACACATGGACAGTCAAATACATGGAACGTCAGACACATGGATGGTCAAACTCATGGACACTGGAAACGATTGCAATGAAGACACGGAGCCTAATTTAGCATTGCACCTAAGTGAAGTTGTGCAATATAAAGATGCATCTTATCCCAAAATTGTCATAGTGTGCATGAGCACAACCTGCATTCCTATTTAACATCCCATGCACCTTAAACTAATAGTCTAAAATCTAGTCTAATAGTAAGTGCAAAGTGTCATCATTCAAAGAGAGTTACCTCCCAAATTTGAGATGGTTCTGAATATAGTACACTATTAGGATCCTTAATGATCTAAATGAAATGTTGCTCATTGATGACCTAAATTAATAATAGTGTCCTCTTGACAATCTTAATATTAGTGCCCCCTTGAAGATTGCAACTAATAAGAGTGCTTCCTTGATGATTGTAATTAATATTAGCGCCCCCTTAATGACTTTAAATAATAGTAGTGACCGTTTGATGATTTAAATTTCTCTCTATATATATACGTATATACAGTGGTGGGATTCAGATGAATTAACAACCGATTCTCTGCCCCTTGATGGTCGTAATTAATAATGGTACCTCTTTGATGATTGTAATTAATAATAATGCCCCTTGATTAATGTAATAAATAATAGAGGCCCCTTGATGAGTGTAGATAATTATAGTGCTCCCGTGTTCAGAGTAATTAAAAATAGTGCCACTGTTGATTATATACTTACCTTAGGCCTCTTCTTTCTTCTCTCTTCTCCTCTCTTTCTTTTATCGATCTTGTTCGGGGTTCACGCTGTATGTAGATGCAGAGAGACGCTCCTGGCTCCCTTAAACGTTGCAGTGGTGGTGCCACAATGGACCTACAGCATAGTGCAGGGTTTCCCAAACCCAGTCCTCAGGGCTCCCCAACAGTGCAGGTTTTCCAGATCACATGTGACATAATTAGGACCACCTGTGGATCTGTTACAATGTATCAGTCAGTAATGACTACACCTGTGCTCCAGCAAGGAGATATGGAAAACCTGCACTGTTGGGGAGCCCTGAGGACTGGGTTTGGGAAACCCTGGCATAGTGTCATGTCCAGGAACAGGTGCTGCTGGGTCTATTAATGCAGTGATAGCTGCTGTCTTAACAGCCCTGGAAGCACCTGTTCCCGGACGTACACTGCCGCTCAGGAACAGGGGGGTCTATTATATGGGGGGCGATGCACATGTCCCCTGTCCAGCTCTGCAAACAAATGTGGGAATGATGGTCTTTGCTCACAAGCAAATGGGGCATCTTTACATGCAAGCCCATAGTGAATAAAATACACTCTTTCATGCCTTTCTTAAACCTCTCAACAGATACAACACAGGGCTTTCTGTACCTCTGAACACCAGTGATAGGGTCTGTCTCTTTCTGAGACAGGTGTCAACTACTCAGTCCATTGATACCATGTGACCTGTGCATGAGCTTCTGGGAGTTGACGTTGCACTACTGATATAAAATTATGCATTTCATGAGGAATAAAACTCCTACAACCAAATCTCACGACATCCAAGATCCGATCACAAGAAAGTTACATTCTGCCTTGGTGTCAGATCCAAAGCTTGCTGACAATTATAAGTCGATCTGAGTTTCTGCAAATCTACCTAAAGCACTGAAATATCAACTTCACCAGAAAGCTGGAGCAGTCAAAGTAATGATGTAATTTTAAATTTGAATAATTTTCTTTAAAGAAGCAATCCTCAAGCATTTACAGATGAAAGGATTACTAGATCACCGTTAATATTTCCCACATCAGTAAGAGCATCAAACAGTAAACATATGAAGCTAGCAAAGCCTTTAACACCACGGGATATTTAAGCCTAAACAGCCCCCAGGTGATTGCATCAGATATTTTACTGTTTGAATATTCTATTGATATAAATACATTAACATTGTTGCATTGTAACAAGGCACCTGGAACAAAGAAATAAACGTTCTGATGTTGATAAAAAAAAGTTGGGACTGAAGATAAATATTGTTTAACAAAGAAATGCATACTGTGCTTTGTATTGTTTAAGCTAAGAACTATGTCATGCAGTGGAACTTTTTCACTGCAACAATGAAATGATTTATTGGAAGAGAAATGGTGTGTTCTATCTATAATGTTTAAGACAGGAAATCATGTATTATTAGTTTACATGTCTACAGGGTTGGACAGAACTATTCTTGCACCCCAAACAGCTGACTTTGCAGAATGGGATGGGCAGGGACTGGCTGTGAGATACCCCGACATACAGGACAGTGGGAGGAGCCTCCACAGACTGACGACTGTGTGGGGAACAAAATTATTAGTCAGTGCCGTAACTAGACATTTTAGTGCCCTGGGCGAGGCAGGGCACCGGCTCCCCCCATCTAAGTGGGAGTGACATTTGCCAATTGGGTGTGGCCAACCTAATGTGGGGGTGTGGCTAGCACTTTATATCTATATATATATATATATATATATATATATATATATATATATCTATATATCTATATCGCTATCTCTCTCTCTCTCTTTTTCTCTCTATATATATACGTATATACAGTGGTGGGATTCAGATGAATTAACAACCGATTCTCTGCCCTAATGACCATTTAAAGTATACAACAATATATACCGAAAGGTATTCTATTATTTCATGCATTTAATACTCAAATAAGAACAGTAAAAGAGATACTCAAATCTAGTTTGTTATAAGAAAGAGTTTTAAAATGTTAAAGAAAAAATATTAAAGAATACCTTTCCTGACAAAAATCTGTTATATAATATTATATTCATATTATGCCACAGTAATGCCCTCAGTTCATATTATGCCACAAGAATGGCCTTCCTTTGCCCCTCAAAACACTGCCATGCAGCTTCCTTTGCCCCTAAAAGCTTCCTTTGCCCCTTTACTCTGCCATTGGAGCCCCCCAACAATATATATATATATATATATTATTTACTTTAACCCATTTAATCCTTTCCTTGAATTAATAGTATTAAGAACGTAATAAAGCTCACTTTTTTTCTTACAGTGGTGGTCATCGGCGCAGTAGCTGTGGCCGAACGGCTTCCTACTTCCTGCATTCAGCATTTGGAAACGCAAGTTTGCGCTCCAAATGCCGAGCTTCCTGCCCGTGGAACGCACATGCGTTCCACTGCTTCCGATGCGATATCTGTCAGGCAGATGGTTGTTAGAGTTGAGGTTCAAGTAGGGTGCCCTGGCTCAATCACTGTGTGCAGTGATTGAGCCAGGGCACAGAGGCTTGCACCCTGGGCGACGGCACCGCCCGCACCTGCCTATTTATGGCTCTGATTCTGGTTCCCCTACAATAAGGAGCCCTAGGCTGTTGCCCAGGGGTGTATCCCCAGGCCAAATTTTTACATTCTAGTCTCCTTGGCTCCCCTCTGTTTTGAAAAGAACAGATGTATTTAGATAAATTTGCAGGAGTGCACGTAGGATACTCAGCAATATAAGTGAGGCCGAAAAGGCTTTTATAATCTTGCTGCAGGCAACACAGGCAATCTATTGTAACATGAGCATCACTTACTATGATAAAATCATATATCACTTATCTTAAATATAGTTCCTTCCCTCTTTTTTAAAATCTGAATAAAATGTAAGATACAAAATCTGTCAATGTCGCCAAATCTATTCACAATGCTGTTATATTTATTTTGAGATGGCATAGCAGCATAAAATTACTTTAATGTGTATGCCACCTAAGAATATTGGTGGAAAGATAACTGGTATTGTCCACAGCAATGAGATGTTTGCTTTCATTTCTAACCTACACTAAAAATTCCAGAATCTGATTGGTTGCTATGGGAAATAGCACCTTTTTCTTTTGCACCAGTTATCATAAGTGTCTCCCAGGGATATCTGCAGCCTTATGAGATCTTACAACAGCCCCATGGCACCAAATAATAGTATTATATGGTACTTAGGGTTAATTTCATCCACAGAGCGCTGTCCGATAAATACATTATTGTTCATCTACACAAAACTTGAGATTGGAACTCCTTTTTGTGTGTTATGGGCATTTATACTTATTTGGTATTCACGTTCTAGTGGACATTACAACTCGGACTTTTTTCGGGCTGCACCCACTTTGTGGAATTCCCTCCCTCGCACTATAAGACTTTCCTCTATTCTTCTAACCTTCAAGCGTTCTCTGAAAACCCACCTCTTCAGACAAGCTTATAGTATTCCTCTACCACCCTCTTAGTCTCCCTAGGTTACCCTATTACCACCCTCTACACAGCTAACACAAGACAACAACCCTCTGACTAACATACTTGTGTGACTGAGCATACAGCCCACTAAATACTTTGCAACCTTTGCATTCTAGCCAGACAAATATTAAATATGATGTAGCACTTACCCTTGTTTATCAAACCATTGCCCCATAGATTGTAAGCTTGCGAGCAGGGCCCTCTTACCTCTCTGTCTGTATGTATTACCCAGTATTGTTTTATTAATATTTGTTCCCAATTGTAAAGCGCTATGGAATCTGCTGGCGCTATATAAATAAATAAATTATGATGATGATGATGATGATATCCACATTTCTGCCTCAATTTATGTTTGTTATGTCTTAGTTACTGTCTGTAATGTGCCAATTACTGTGTTTATTGCAAATTGGTCCAGTGAGCTCATGTAATATTTCAGAGTCAAGCCACACCCACAAAAGCATTCAACACACCCAAACCTGCGTTAACCACACCCACATTTTTGCACTATTCGCGTTCCTTTTACTTCTGTTATTTTCCAGCTAAGCTCCTATATTTTCTCAAGCCTTGTCTCAAGGTAGGAAAGACACTTTTGGAAGTTTGCCCTCCTCGGGCCATTAGCAGTTCATGCCTGCGTCCCCCATGTGCAGAACCTTCGGGCACACCTGCATTAAACAATGACAGCAAATGCCTCACTGGTTGCTATGGGTTACTGCACATTTGCATTTTATTAGTACACAAACCTGGATTTTTTTCCCAATTACTTTTTATAAATCAGCTACACACCAGCTTGTTATTTAAAATTTTGTAAACAAAACCCCCAAAACATACAAATCTTCTAGCATGGTTACACCAAAGACAGAATATTCACTGAGGGGTTAGATTTATCAAAACCTTCTAAAAAGGAAAAGTGAAGGTGCTGCCCATAGCAACCAATGAGATTCTAGCTATCATTTTCTAGAATGTACAAAATAAATGCTAGATAGAATCTGATTGGTTGCTATGGGCAACATTGCCTTTTTAGAAGGTTTGATAAATCTACCTCAGTATTCCAATTTCAGTAACATGATTTTAATGAAATAATGTTACCCACAGTTCAGGCAGCCATTTTGTGGGCTCACATTATTGAGACTACAGCCTATCAATTTACTAGGAATTAGCGACATCACTGGGGCACATCATTACCAAATATGTATATGTCACTAGCAAATTGACAGACTGCAATCTCATGAAGTTTGGTTCATCCCACAATGGTCGCCTCAGCTGTGTGTATGTAGCAGGCAATGGATTCAGTCCAGCTTATTGTGACTAATGGAATAGAGAGAAGCCATTTTGTCTCTGGTAAACACAGACCTGTCGGATTGTGTGATAACTGCTAATTTTCCACTTGGATGACAATCAGTTAGAGGTGACATAAAAAATGTTTAATAATAATTTTGAATAAATTAAAATTAATAGTTGGTAGAGAAAAATGCTTAACCAATGCTTTGCTATATGCAACTTTTGGCTTTCCAGAGAGTTACGTGTGATCTAGAATAATTTCTTTACCTAATTTCTTCACTTAGATATATTTGAATTGGCTTGGTTAGCAGAACAATTTGTAATATAGGGGCAGGACCAGTGGTCAAAGTGGGGGTGTATATGGTGGTCTGCCATATCTACTGCCTTCATTGTTCCTTTCAGTTATATTTCCATTACAATTTCCATTTCCACTTCTAAATTTCCAATTCAACCACTGGGCAGGACTATTTTTTTCAGTGACT
The DNA here is from genome assembly GCF_038048845.1 of Mixophyes fleayi. Classification (NCBI taxonomy): domain Eukaryota; kingdom Metazoa; phylum Chordata; class Amphibia; order Anura; family Limnodynastidae; genus Mixophyes; species Mixophyes fleayi. Next base: position 15,409,900 of record NC_134406.1, on the reverse strand, counting down.
GAATTCATAAACCTTGTTGTTAGTTTGATTCAGCAAAACCAATCTGTATTATGATATAAAAATAGATGGCCTTATCTGTGTGGAGTTTGTATGTTCGCCCCGTGTATGCGTGGATTTCCTCTGGGTGCTTCGGTTTCCTCCCACAATCCAAAAGCATACTAGAAGGTTAATTGGCTGCTGTCAAAATTGACCTTAGTCTCTCTCTCTCTCTCTCTCTCTCTCTCTCTCTCTCTCTGTCTCTCTGTCTGTGTGTGTGTGTGTGTTAGGGAATTTATACTGTAAGCCCCAATGGGGCAGGGACTGATTTGAGTCAGTTCTCTGTACAGCGCTGCGGAATCAGTGGCGCTATATAAATAATTGGTGATGATGATAATGATATAATATATATGTGTTCACTATGTTGTTATATAAGTCTTTATAGAATTTTTTTTCTTTATAAATAGACATTTTTGTCCCCAACTTTTTCTAAATCAGCCTTTGCAAAATGATTTGCTGCTCCGTGATGTTCACATGGAACCAGCAGCATGGCAAATTAATCCTATGTCCAGTGAATGACGGATGAATCATCCTGCTGTGTGGGCTCATTGCTCTGATGTCATACGTGTGGCAGGTGAGGCAAACACAATGGCCACTAAAGCTTCACTCTCTGAAACGCCCCTGTCCCGTGTGGAGGCCACGTGCAATGCCCTTGGACTATATCCTGTTGCCCAGGCTTATTGCTCAGCTAATCTATGCAATTTAGACAAGTGCAGTTTTCAGGAGTGACATGCACCCATCTATGAATTAACTGCACAGATCAATCCCCTCACTTCCATTCATAAAACGATTCCATTCAAGCCAGTGTAGTCGTGTGCGTTCACACAGCCGGCAGTGACCATTATCTATCCAATAATGCTGCATGACTGATCAGATCTGAATACCCCTCACTCTGAACTTGAATGAGCCAGGCACAAAACCGCGTACAGCCCTGTGACAACCATTCTACTTACACAAGGAGCGTGGGGGGGAGGGGGGTTCAAGTTCTGAATAGGCTTTATTTTTTTTTGTGTGGAATGTTGAGTTTTTAAATAAAAAATGTCTTTTGTCTAATAACATTCAATTCACGGCGATAAAGCCATACTCTACGCTGGTCCTATTGCTGGGTTGGGTTTGTCTATAGAGTAGGAGACAAGTCAATCACATCCATTCCTTTACCCTAGAGAGAATAGTGTAGATACCTGATTAATGATGCCCACACACGGGGGGGGTCCAGCTGCTCGTCCTCTGGATCAGTGAGCAATTGGGTTACACAAGTCAATGGAGGCATTGAGCGGATGCTGTTACTTGGGCACAGGTCCGAACAACGGGAGGCTTTGGATCGCCATCCTCACTTCTAGGTCAAACCGCGACCCTGTACAAAAGATGTTTGAAGGTTAACATTCTAAACGGTATTTCCCCCATTAAATGGTAGAATAATTATTTTGGAGCCTACACTTGGTATAAACAGTTGGGCAGCTTGGCAGCTGTATTACTAATTAGCGTGCAGTGTTGACTGAAGGAAGTATGGAAGACTCTATGAGTAGACAGAACAAGACATAAAACTACTCGAGCAACATAATTCTGGACCAGATTGAACCAGATAGCCAATTGTGTCCATAGTCGGGAATAATTCATATCCATTCGTATTGTGATCTCACTGGCTGAAAATGCAGATGATCAGTGACTGCAATTACTATGTGTCTCAATAATATTTATATTTTACATCATTCAAGGTTAGAAATCACAGGGAAGGATTTCCTTGGCTCTCTTTGGAATAAATCTGACGACCTTTGAGTGTGGACCTTGGATCAGAGTTTGAACCCTAAACCTTTAATCTTTCAAATGATCCCTCAAAACTCAACTCTTCATGGTTGACTACCATACCCCTTAAACCCCCACATCCTGTCCCTCTGCCCACCCATTCACCACATGCACTCTTGCACCAATTGCACCTACTTCCTCTTATTACCCTCCCTCCTTCTCACCGGTATGGTGCTCTCCTCCTTACACCTCGTGTCTGCCTCCCTCGTACGACCTTGTTGTCACGTCTTAAGCTGAACTCTCCACTACCTCATGCTATTAATGCTATCTCAAGACCATCCATGACATTATTAAACTAAATTATATTCATATCACTGTTATTTTCTGTATCTGTCATTATGTTTATTGTACTCATGTTTGTCACATCCGGCGTTACGGAATCCGTTTCACCTTATAAATAAACGATGACGATGATGATGTCATTTAACTTTGGGTTCTGCCATTGTTTTATTATTAAGCGAACCATGTACTGTAAGAGTTTACCCCCTACCTACTTATGGATTACACACTGCGCCCATCAGGGACTGACTGGCACATTTGCAAGACTCGACTCAGAAGCCTATTAGGAACTTTTTAAAGAAAAAAAAAAATGCAGATAGCTCAGTGAACCAGCACAAGGTAGCCCACTATGGGACCAGCTCCGGGTGCAGATGCCCCCCTGGCCCCCAGCCTGACCTGTCCCTGCCACCCATTGACCAGTCGGAAATTCTCTGTGTGTGCAAAACTGCCACTGTGGTGCTTCCTTTACAATTAGGAGTAAGCAAAAAAAAAGGAGCAAATTTGCACCTTTGGCAAAACCATGTTTAACACCTTGGAGAGGAGGCGGACAAATTTAAAATGTGAGGACAGATTTAGAGTTGGGATGGGGGAGCATGTCCTAGCTCAACTCTAAATTTGCAGTGTAAGAATAACGCTATCCAGCATTTGTGTGCTACATGCAAAAGAAGTCTGTTTCATTAACTTAAGAAACTTCTTTAAGTCTCCTGGACAAAACCATGTTACAATGCAAGGGGTGCAAATTAGTATTCTATTTTGCACATAAGTTAAATACTGACTGTTTTTTCATGTAGCACACAAATATCAACTTTAAATGTCAGTGTACAAATAAGCTATCAAGTATTTGTATGTTACATGAAAAAACAGTCAGTATTTAACTTATGTGCAAAATAGAATACTAATTTGCACCCCTTGCATTGTAATATGGTTTTGTCCAGGAGACTGAAATAAGAAGTTTCTTAAGTTAAGATCCTAAATGAATCAGGCCCCTTATGTCAGTGTACAATATTGACTACACATGATTTGCACATAGTGAATGACTGATTAAATCTCATGGAGCTGTTGTCACTTATTTGGAAAAATGGTGCTAACATGTCTGAGAGATATTTTTCACGTATGTTTGGCCAATAAAATAACTGCTCTATATACATGGATTGGATTCAGTTTCCTTATGGCAAGGAAAGGAATATAGCAGTATTCATTCATGTTGCTGAATAAAATAAGCTGACGAATAAGATGCTTAGGGGCTTTTTTATCATTAGTTCATGGTCGATAAGTCTGATATTTTTTGTTTTGTCGCTAATGATAAAAAAAAACAGTTATCATAATTTAGCAAGAAATATCCCAGGGACAGCTGAGGGTTGTCTTACTGCTTTGAGTAATTCATTGTATTGATTTATATTTACTCATCACATATTTTCACTAAGGGCCTGATTCATTAAGGATCTTAACTTAAGAAACTTCTTATTTAAGTCTCCTGGACAAAACCATGTTACAATGCAAGGGGTGCAAATTAGTTTTCTGTTTTGCACATAAGTTAAATACTGACTGTTTTTTCATGTAGCACACAAATACTTGATAGCTTATTTGTACACTGAAATGCAAAGTTGATATTTGTGTCCTACATGAAAAAACAGTCAGTATTTAACTTATGTGCAAAACAGAATACTAATTTGCACCCCTTGAATTGTAACATGGTTTTGTCCAGGAGACTGAAATAAGAAGTTTCTTAAGTTAAGGTCCTTAATGAATCAGTCCCGAAGTCTTTTTTGCTTCCAGATAACACAAGTTAAAGGGAGCGTAGTGTGAGATTACTGGTGAATGAATACGACCCACAGTGATACTACTCTATCTAAACATGGGTGAATGTTTAACTTAGTTGAGCCACAGGGATGTGGACCTGAGCTGTGGGTGCCTGTCTCACCTAAAAGGTTAATAATCTCAATGTCACACATAAAGTGCCTACGCATGCTTGATCCATTCATTCTATGGCCTACACCTTCCCCACATTGGCTGGTTTCCTTTTGATGTCTGGCAGTGTTTGTTTAAAAGCGCCAGCAGCCTGCGTTAAGAGCCTGTCTCCTCATCCGTCCTCGTAGAGACCTTTGAGCTGGTAAATCTCACTGCTGCCATTCTGTGCGGTTAAACATGAACTTCATTTAATCCTTCTCTTTATTTGCCGCCTTTGTTTAATAGGTTAGAATGTCTGTGCCCAGGGCCGGTCGTGTCATAAACAAGCAGAGGCATGAAGAATTGTGTTTCCTTTGTTCTTTTCATACGATTGTGTTCTACAATAAAACAATAGTCAGAGTTCTGGAATTCTCAGGTGGTTGATTGCAGGTGAAATCAGATTTATATCAGAATTCCTCATATATCACATTTCATGGGAGTTTTTTTTCTCCAGTTAATAATCTTAGTGGGTAGATATTACTGTGGGCATTTTCATTTTTGGTGCATTTTCCTTTTATGCATACAGCATTGTCTCGTAAGGTCTAGTTTCACTGTGCCCAGGCAGTGAGATCAGATCAGGTGTAAAACAATGCAACTAAATGCCGCCGAAAATTTGGATGAGGCCCAACAATGCCAATCTAGCCTGAAAAGAGTCGTTTTTGAGCCTGTCCGGTTTTTGTGCTGCTTCCAGAAGAACCCAGAGACCTTTTATAGTGCGCATGTACTCTCCACTTTCAGGAGAAACCTGCGTAAAAATTGAAAGTGTGGCTATATTTGTAGGGAGGCGGAAAAACCTTAAGAGGCACACAGCGCAAAAGTGTAACCGTCACACCAAAGCGCAAACCACCTACCGCTTTGTACCCGCTCATTTCATTAAATTCAACTTTTCAGTTTTACACAGAAACAAGGGCGGGGACATCGGGGGATAAATGTATCAAGCTGAGAGTTTTCCGGTGGGTTTGAAAAACCAATCAGATTCTAGCTATCATTTATTTAGTACATTGTACAAAATGATAGCTAGAATCTGGTTGGTTGCTATAGGCAACATCTCCATTTTTTCAAACCCGCCGGAAAACTCTCAGCTTGATACATTTACCCCCGGGACTGTCTATACTACATTTGCCATTTTTTGTGTATTTGAAGCTCATTTTTACATTGGGCAAAATGCGGCTAGGAAGGCGATTCTCTTTCGAAGTGCAACTGAAGGGTGCAAAAGGCATCTCCAGTCCGAATTTCAAGTGTTTTTGCAAATTAAATTAAAATGTCTGTGCGCCCTTCCACATAGAAAGGAATACCCATAAAAATGTCCTCTCCACCTCTTTATCTGATATAAATAATCGTAAAATAAAATCTAGCTTTTTCCACTGCGCTACAAAGTTAAGTGCATCTTAGTGAGGAGAGGACAATCGCTTTTACAGGTGGTCCTAGAGTCTCATTCGGCCCCCTGAGTCTTCATCTGTGGCCCCCAGCTGCCTCCTGCTGTATTGTTAGATGTGTTATGTTATTACAGATAGGTGTCTCTTTCTTTCATTATATACATTGTATGAACTTATCACTGAGATTAAGGGTAAAGTGTGACACCTTTGAAGGTTTGAAAGTCACCCGAGGGGCATCAGTTTGTCCATAACTGTTGTGGAATAATGTGTATAACTAGAGGACGACTGTATACTCAGTACAGCTTCTAGGAATTACTCTTTTATTTACTCTTCTTAGAATGGATTGATTGGTACTTAACGGTGGATATAATTCTATAACAGTTTTACCTAGTAATTCTTCAGTGTGAGAAAAAAACGAATTATATACATAATTAGATGTGGGTGAACCACCTTCTCTTGTGGGTAATGAAAGGCAGGTGTAAAAATATGATATAATGACTATCAGCAGCTTCTGATTGATGGATATTTGCCCCCTACAGCTGACAGCACTCATTCACGCTGCAGCTATATTACATCAGGTTGTGGTCATCACATATGGACTATTGCAGGAAAGAGGGCTCCCACTGGAGTTTAAAAGAGGTAATCAATGGTTGTGGAGGTGTTTGTATTTTATCACATTTTATATATTATATTATATATTTATTAATAACAGTCAATACCCTATTGTCTTTTATGTATGCAACACTTCATTAAATCATTATATTGTGTACAAGTAGGGTAATGTGACTTTAACTTTCACTATTAACACTGCTAAACTGTATATCTACACTATCGTTAGGTATAAATATATAGACATTCTTGATGTACTCCTGGTGTAAATCCGAATGTGGAGATGGGCACACTTTAAGATAGTTCCGACAACATACACACATGAGTACTACATACATTGGATGTGCAAATATGTCAAATTTTAAATCCGGTCCATTGGGTTTATAGATACCCTTTATCTGTAACTAGCTTAAGTACTCGGCGTTGCCACGTTTAAATCTTCAAGTTATTAAGTTAACAATGACTTGGATGTAACTGTCAACATTTTAAAAATAATTATCAGCTTAAAAGCTTTTCCAACACAATAAATAATTAAAAACAGCGCTGGAACCAATAGCCAAACCAATTGAGCTCAGGAAATGGTAAAAAACAAACAATTTATTGAAACAATCCTAAAAACAATCATACAAATACCTAATAAATGCACATGATATACTGCAGATTATTCTATAAGAATCCAATGTATGGATCAAAATGCCAATGCATGAAACATGGATCGTAAAATAAATCAATAAACCAAGTATAATAATATCATGAATTCCAATATGTTAACTAGAATCCTGCAAATATTGCATAATGTTCCGTGAGATTGATCCGTTTTGGAAAAATATATATTAGACCTGAAGGTTATGGTCCTTCAGTAATATATAGCCACCATGCACACTAATATATGAGTATCAAAAATTCCACATAAGTCTTGAGAAAATGATCAATCAACGAAACGCAAAATAGAGATCCAATGTTCCTGTCAATGAGCCTACTCAGTACTGAAATCTCCGTAAAAAGATTTAAGTGCTAGAGCCAATGTAGCAGGTTACCTTAGGGTTGGAAAACAAACTCACTTCTTTCACTCCTTCTAGTCTTCAAAACACACTAGGACAGCCTGAGTGGACCACCTTGCATTGGATTCATCCTAATCACTGCAGGGGTGTGGAAGATAATTGTCTACGAAAAAACAAACAGATAAACAAACAAACTTCTTCTTTTATATATATATCTATAGATGAGATGCAGAGGAAAATCTTTTAGATTTATATTTTTTTGCAACATGGATGGAAATTTGCTATAAACATTGATACATTGATGTATGTTGATCTGAGCAACTGAATCCGTCAAACGCGCCGGTGGACTCATCACACATCTGATGTTTTCTAGCCTCAGCCTGTCATGTCCTGTCCTCATTTGACCACATTAACTGATATTTCTTGACTCTGTTCCAATGACTTACTGACCCGTTTTCCATTCTGCCATTCTGTAACACTGTATCTTGTTATATTAGACCAGTGTCAGTAATAATCATATTATAATTCCACCAGAATCCCAATTATCAGACGGCAATTCAAAGAAAACGGGAAGTCGTGCAGACTGCTTACAAGTTATGTTGGAAGATCACGAAATGTAATCATAATTTCCTGTCTGTAGGCAGCACACTGTATAAAACCATTGTACAAATCTGTAAAATATTAAGAACTTTTAAGCTAAAATTCCATGAAAAGAACCACTATCATAGAGTTTGCCTTATACATCAGGGGCAAACGGAGGATTGTCGGTTGCCGACCCAAAAAAAAAACACCCCCCGCGAGAGCTGCTGCGTATGCGCAGCAGCTCCGTTTCTTCAGCGCTGTCCTATACAGCAGCCGCGGCGCTGTCTAAGAAGCGTCCGCGGCGGTGCTGTATACACTACAGCACCACCGCGGACGCTTCTTTGACAGCGCCGCGGCTGCTGTATAGGACAGTGCAGCTATAGCGGCCACTTAGTTAGCGCAGGGGGGGGGGTTTCTGGAGACTCAGAAACCCCCCCTGCGTGCGCCACTGACATATGATCTACAAATAGCAATAAAACATATATTATATGTATATACATGTTTCCATACCTTCAGGGAACTTGTAGTATTTTAAATTGTATTTATATTTGTAGCTGAATGCAAGATATTGTTATTTGTTATGCTTTATTTCAGGCTGAGGAGAGGTGATCATGATCATAGCTTTAACTCAAATGCCTTACATAAACGTTTGAAACTTTTACATGCAGTATATATTTATCATAGTTATTAATAGTTCTTTCATATAATGGAACTTGTATTTTAGGTGTAGTGGCCATTTAGAGGGTAATTTCACACAAAATTAACTCCTCCAAATTAAAATCATTGTGTTACTGCAAGTTATTGGAACAAATCCTGCTACCTGAAGTACCACTTTTCAATGAAAGCACCTGTTGAAAACTAAGAACCCCACTTCAGCTGCCATTTGACATATTGTAACTAACTGCCCTTCTTTAGCCATGAAAGCAAACTGATTGGCTCCATGGTCACAATAGATCTTGATAAGGAAGTCCAACTATTCCCAAACTAAATGGTAAAAGGCAACAACAGTGTGTTTCTCAGTTTTTAAAACTACTTTCAGACAGAAGTTCTGTTTCAAGTATTAGGAGTTATTTCATTAAGTTGTAGCACCCAGAGATTTTAATTAGACATCATCATTTTTGACTGTAATTACCATTTTAGAATGCAGAACTGATGCAACCTATAGGCACTTATTTCCATGATTGGTTTTAGGGCTTTGCACCATATAAATACTCACTTACAGACTATTATAAGGAACACAAATATAAGGTATGAAAATGTTGTTATCTTGACAGGTGGTCCAATTTTTTGGACTTACATTCACAGTACACAGTTTCCTTTTGCATTCAAAATTGAATAAACCTGAAGTATATTGCAGTTAATGGTGCACCCGGTCAATTAATGTTTTGTGCAATTAAATTTCTATTATATTCTGAGATATTTACAGCTAAAATAGTAAGAGGACTATAACAAGATATTATGGATTATCATCTGTACTTGTATTACCTAATTTGTTGGTTATTCTATTGTTCAAATGTACACATGAGGCCCGAGTCATTAAGAAAAGTAAGGCAAAAAAAGGAGTAAATGTTCTCCGGGGCAAACCATGTTACAATGCGAGGGGTGCAAATTAGTTTATTATTTTGCACTTAAGTTAAATACTGGCAGCTTTTTCATGTAGCACACAAATACTTGATAGCTTTATTTTTACACTGAAATGTAAACTTGATCTAGGACCTGCCCTAACTGAACTATAAATCTGTCACCACATTTTAAAATTAACCCCCCCCTCCAAAGCAACATGGTTTTGCCCAGTTGCAAAGTTACTCTTTTTATGCTTTGCTCTCCTTAAAGACTCAGATCCATGGATTGTTTTCAAACCACGTGTAATCTTGAAATATTTGACTAGCGCAGCTGTGTTTAAATTATAATGTTCAAAATCATAGAATTGGTTTGTAGTTGAGTGCAGACATGGGTTATTTTTAAGAGGATTTTATAGAACTGGCAAAATGCTTAACAAACCTAGAAAGTCATAGGTAACTTATTCACGCTTGGTTAGATTTTGTATTGGAAATTCACCCCCTGACCACTGCGATAAACATTGGCCAGCAGAGGCTACAAACTACAGAGGATATAGGACCAACGAGAGTGGCATCTGATTGGATGTGACACAATCACATGATCTTACCTCCACTCATTTGCCAATCACGTGACTGTCTCCGGAGAGGTATGACCAGCGGCTTTAGAGTTTGCAAACACAGAGGAGGCATCACGGTGGCTAAGTGGTTACCACTTCTGCCTCACAGCACTGGGGTCATGAGTTCAATATCCGACCATGGCCTTATCTGTGTGGAGTTTGTATGTTCTCCCCGTGTTTGCGTGGGTTTCCTCCGGGTGCTCAGGTTTCCTCCCACACTCCAAAAACATACTGGTAGGTTAATTGGCTGCTGTCAAAAATTGACCTTAGTCTCTCTCTCTGTCTGTATGTGTGTGTATGCTAAGGAATTTGGACTGTAAGCTCAAATGGGGCAGTGACTGATGTGAATGAATTCTCTGTACAACGCTGCGGAATCAGTGGCGCTATATAAATAAGTGATGATGATGATGATGATCCACTATGTGTTGATGACATGTCACACTTAAAACTGACCATTTAAACTTATCGCTGTGTGTGAACTCCCTTTTTCATTCATGTGTTTGAATATCTTGATGCCATACTAAGTATGCATCTAGACTTTTATAGGAATGGCTTAGCTGAGCCCCGTCCCTTTGAGCTATGCACCAATCAGACACTATTCTGATTGGTGCACGGCCAGTGCCATCCACCAATCAGTGTGGTACTGGATATGACACCGTCATCCACAGTAACTGTTCGGCCATTCACTGCCTGGCGACTGAGAAGCAGACGGAGGACACAGCCCGGCGCTCTGATTGTGCGCCAGGCGTATTTATGGAGTGGTTGCTTGGGGGTTGGAGGGAGGGGTGATTGCCTCACTCTGGATCCACCCTAACCAAAAACAAAACTTCTCTTTGATAATCATACAAGTAATAGATGATAAGTGTGGGCACTGGGAGAGTCTGTGAAATATCATTTGGTAAATCTCTACAATTTTGCAAAAAAAGTTGGTGTGAATAGTTCATTATTATTGTTCTGTGTCACTTTCCGCCACTTTTCAATAATTCACCCAATTAGTCTTTCTTCATCTGCAAAATATTATTATTGCTGGCTATAGAAAGGGTGGGGGCTGGAAGTGTCACAATATCATTTATTACAGCACACAATGTACACGATGTTCCATGTTTCCTGTATATTTCTTATGGTCCTTCAAATCCGCACGTTACATTTATTTAGTTCTATTTCTAAAAAAGATGTTTGCTTATGTGGGCTAGACAACCTTGGCTCGCAATGGCTATTTATTATCCATCTCAATAATTAATGGGTTTTCTAGTAGGAAAGAATTTTCCACTGGTACATTGAATACTTCAAAGCCACAATGCGGGGAGAACAGAAATTGTGATACTTGTAGCAGTAATCCCTATGTACTCATTCCGTTCCATTCCATTGGCACCTGGTATGCCGGGACTCTGTCCCTTCATAAAAGGCAATTGTGACCAGGAAAATTACAGACCGTGATTGTCATCGCTGATGTTTGTTAATAAATACAAGTTACTGATTTATTTCTTGGCTCACCTACCAACACCTTGTGTGATCCCGCGCTAAGTATATTATCCCTTCTGTGTTTAACATGGAGTCTAAGTACAACCAGAAACTTTAAAATAGGTAACTGAAATGAATATGTTTTATAGGAACAATGTATCTCTTTCTTATTTTAAGTAGAGTAGACTGTGAACTCTCACGAGCAAGGTCCTCTCTACCCCCTGTCTCACGTCTGCACCTTCGTCAACCTCATATGAATAATAATAATAATAATAATAATAACTTGTTCTGTTTTTATGTGCAATGTTGTTACACTAAGGGTCTGAATCATCTTCAGACATAACCTGAATGCAACTTGCATTAAAAAACATGCAGGTAATTTGTGTGCCCGTACGTCTGTATTTAAATACAAGCGGATCTCCAAATATATGAATCTGGGTATATGTACGATCTGGCTATAGATTGGTTGCCGTATGCAGACAGACAGAATAGAGTGCAGAATACGTACATATGCACAATAACCCTTACCTTGCCTGTCCTCGGCACACCCTAGCTTTGCACGTCCTCGGCACACCCTTCCTTTGCCCGTCCTCAGCACACCCTAACTTTGCACGTCCTCGGCACACCCTTACTTTGCCTGTCCTCGGCACACCCTAGCTTTGCACGTCCTCGGCACAGCGTAGCTTTGCCCATCCTCGGCACACCCTAGCTTTGCCCGTCCTCAGCACACCCTAACTTTGCACGTCCTTGGCACACCCTTACTTTGCCTGTCCTCGGCACACACTAGCTTTGCACGTCCTCGGCACACCCTAGCTTTGCACGTCATCGGTACACCCTTATTTTGCCTGTCCTCAGCACACCCTAGCTTTGCCCGTCCTCGGCACACCCTTACTTTGCCCATCCTCGGCACACCCTAACTTTGCACATCCTCGGCACACCCTTACTTTGCCCCTCCTCGGCACACCTTTACTATGCCCGTCCTCGGCACACCCTAGCTTTGCATGTCCTCGGCACACCATAGCTTGGCCCATCCTCGGCACACCCTTACTTTGCGCGTCCTCTGCACACTCTTATTTTGCCCGTCCACGGGACACCCTTGCTTTGCCTGTCCTCGGCACACCCTTACTTTGCCTGTCCTCGGCACACACTAGCTTTACCAACGTTAATCTGCCCCTTCTCTCCCCTGTTCCACCCTTCAACTCGCTGGCAGTCATATCATGCGCTTACGGACATGTATTGCATGCAATTGCGTTCACTGGCGTAAGTCCTGTTCTGGCGCATGCACCGAACTAGTTCACGCAAGATAGGCCAAATGGATTTGCGTAGATTAGTCCATAGGTGGAAGATGAATCCGGCCCTAACTGTCCGTTGCCTCACTTTAACACACTTCTTTGGCCTTTGGAAAGTGCTTCTAAAGAAAGTATTTTGACCATTTGAGTGGTTACGGTCCCTTATAGATATGTGTAGGCTGGCTGATGTAAAAATGTCACTTCAAGGTCACCCCTTTAATTATAAGCCTTCCTTTTTTCTCATACGGCTGATCTCTTGACCGTAAAGGATCTGTGGTTGTGCAAAATTTTACAAAATTTAAAATATTGACACAAAATATTTTCAAATTAGTGGACAGATTGGAATTACTAGTGATGTGTCATCAAATAGCACCGCGATGTCCGGCTGCGCTCATTTCTGTGTACTACAGTTGCCGAACATCTATGGGATGAGAGGAAAAATCTGCGATGCTGCTTAGTCATGGAGGAACTCAGTGGAACATCGCTAGCAATTGAATCGACCCCAAGGTGTCTTTGGAAGGCAAACTATTTCACTAAAGTTGAAGTTCAAATACAGTGTAATTGTTGGATAATTTTGGCTTGTCCCAAGGTCCAAAGACAGTCCTAGGCTCTGCCCAAATATGCCTTCCAGGCTCCTAATCTTTGTTCTTTGACCTCATTCTTTTCATTGTCTCTGTCAGTGCCCTTAGCTCCTGCCATAAACTCATTTCATACAATATAATGCTTTCAAGGAAGTTATAAGTAGGTTTCTTTATCTCTTTACACGCTCATTCCTTCCTGCATTATATTTGTAAATATGGAAGCTAATAATACCAACAAAATAAATGTTTGTGAAGGAAATCTGAAGCATTTCCCTCTCCTGCCCCTGGTTACCCCTAGAGACACAGGAAACTTTAGGGCAGGTGCAAGACCTGGAGTATCCTCAGCTGTGCTCGGTGGTGGGAGGGGACATTCCCGCTCCTCAAACTGGGAGTGTGGCCCATGGGTGTGACATCATAGCCCAGCTCCACACTCCCAATTTATCACTGAAAAGGAGGAGCCGGTGCTCCACACGTTGGGAATTACAATCACTGGATGAGTGACGCTCAATCAGTGTCTTAGGCGTCCCCTGGGCAACAACCTAGATTCACCTAACGGTAGCTCCGTCTCTGGATAACTTACAGCAGTAGATGCATGAACTTGATTGGTTGAACAGTCACATGATTGCCTCCTGTATAATTACTGAATGCCCTCCTCATCCAGGAACCCCCACTGCCTTAGTCTATCCTGGACTGATCAAATTCAATACCGTGATTGAGGTTCTCACCAGTACTACAAATGTTTATGTATTGTTGGGAACGAGGTTAAATTTTGACTCTAGCTGGAGGTATCCTGCTCCTTTTTGCTATTAGATTTTTGATAGAATTATTAGGGGGTAAATGTATCAAACCTTCTAAAAGGAAAAGTGGAGGTGTTGCCCCATAGCAACCAATCAGATTCTAGTTTTCATTTATCTTGTACATTCTAGAACGTGATAGCTAGAATCTAATTGGTTGCTATGGGCAACATCTCTACTTTTCCATTTTTGAAGGTTTGATAAATCTACCCCTTCGTATTTGTTTCCAGGCAAATCTGATGGCGGTAGATCAAGGCAATTCGGGGACGTTCTGTTCTATGTGTAAAACTTAGATTGCCATTGATTTTACCCAACCTTTGAACCTATTGTCTGTATGACTCAGTCTATCTATATGACTAGTTTTGCAATATAGATTATAACATTTTCTTACCTGCATGTAGCATATTTACAGCACTTCCATGATGGATCAATTTCTCTTTTTTTCCCACATAGGGGCCTAATTAATAAAATGTGTGTAATGTGCACACAGGTAAAGTAACCGTTAGCAACCGGTCAGATCATGACTATATTTCTCTGGTGTAGTTTAGAAACTGATAACAAATGTCTCATTAGTCAGCACAGACATCACATATAAGTCTTTATTACTTTTAGGAGCAACATTAAAAAATGCTGCAACATTATTTCTTCTTTATAATTGCCATACATTGTAAGACTCATCTAAGTAATTTAGAGGTGCCAAAAAGTCAATTGAACATGTTGGGAGAAATTAGCTCTTTGATTGTAATGTTATATATGATGGCTTTTGAAACCCCCCTCTCATGCTGAGCAATTCACGCTGAGTCCATTTACCTCTAAGCATTATGTAATGCACGGTATCAATCAGATGATTCCGCGTGTCAAGCTGTACAGAGCGGCTGTGATAGAGCGGTCGATGATCGGTGCTCGGAGTGTTTGGTAAATGCTGAGACAGCTAAACGCTGTGTGTGTAATGCGCACAGTGGAACTTGTTGAATATTATTAGGTTTATAATGAACACTAATTTCTTTGATATAACTACTGCAAGTGGAAAGGAAGTAAGTCAAGGGATTAACCCTTTTTTGTATAGGGTGAAGTGAGGAAACGTTTTAATAAATCAGTCCTAAATTGCCTAGGTGTAATCCCTGACTCACACCTATCCTTTGTTCCCCACATTAACTCTTTATCTAAATCATCTTACATACATCTGAAAAACATTTACAGAATTCGCACATATCTCACGCAAGACACTGCAAAAACCTTAATTCATGCACTTATCTCCCGCATTGACTATTGCAATTTCCTCCTTACTGGTCTTCCCCAAAACAGACTCAAACCCAGGGGCGGGCTGGGCCGGGGGTCAGGGGGGCCCCCCGGGCCGCTCAGTCAGACCGCTATTAGGGCCGGGGGGTAGGCCGGCCGGCCGCCCCCCGGATGCAATATACAACATTTTCCCCGGCGACCGCATCTGATGACATGGGATGCGTCCACTTCAGCGACGCATCCCCTGTCATGTGATGCGGCCGCCCGTGTGCCACCCGGGCTTCCCTCTCCCAGCCCCCGCCTGCTCAAACCCCTACAATCTATTGTGCACGCAGCAGCTTGATTGATTTTCCTTGCAAATCATTATTCCTCTATTGAATCACTCTGGTTGACTGTTTTCTACCGAAACCAATATAAAATACTTTTACTAACCTACAAGGCCATCAACAAAGCTACACCAACATACATGTCCTCTCTTGTCTCAAAATATCTCCAAACTCGGCAACTCCGTTCTGCACAAGTTACAGGACTTTTTTCGGGCTGCACCCACTCTATGGAATTCTGTCCCACGCACAATAAGAATATCCTCTGGTCTACAAGCTTTCAAGCGTTCTCTGAAAACCCACCTCTTCAGAGAAGCTTATAATATTCCTCAACCACCCTCTTAACCTCACTACATTACCCTATTACCACCCGTTATACAACTACCACTTGACCAACATTGTTGTGTGACAGGATCATTTAGCTTATGAGTCACTTTTACCTTCCAGTCTGGCTGGGCCAACTGCAAATGTAGACTTAACCTCATGTGTCAAACTCCCATTGTCCCATAGATTGTAAGCTTGCGAGCAGGACCTTCTCACCTCTTTGGCTGTTTTACCCAGTTTGTTTATTAGTTTACTATGTTTGTCCCCAATTGTAAAGCGCTACGGAATATGTTGGCGCTATATAAATGAATGATGCTGATGATGATGATGATGATTATACATGGAAGAATATCATAAGTCTAGTACATGTATTCCATTGTGCTTAGGATTACGGCTAGGGTTACGCTCCTGGCATTTCCGCTTTAAAACGCCATATCACATTTTCTGCATTGTAAGGGTCGTCAAATGCAAGTGCCTGCATTTGCTGCGTTCGGAATGTATAGGAGGCGTGGAGCAGTCTGGTTGCTCATTTGGTCTGTCTTTTTTATAGTAAGTCTGCATTTTCTCTATATCGGCATTATTGTAATCAGCTTTATTTTATCGTTATGCCAATTGTCGGAATTTTAAGCGTCGGTATAACGTACCCTACCCAAAATATATTAGGCACACACATACATATTTGCAAGTACAACATGGTATCTATAAGCTCCACTTTAGAAGAAGCAGCAATGCCTGATCTCCAAAAACATATTAGTAGGTTAATTGGCTAGTATTAATTAACCATAGTCTCTCTCGGTTGGTGTGTGTGTATGTTAGGGAAATTAGACGATAAGCTCCAATGGGGCAGGGACTGATGTGAGTGAGTTCTCTGTACAGCGCTGCAGAATCAGTGGCGCTATATAAATAGATGATGATGATGATGATGTCTCAAGAGTGGCAGGGAGTATTCAGATAATCACACTGTACACTACAGAAAGCGTTAAGAATTGCAGAGATGGGGATCCTGACCTATAAAAACTCAAGGGTACCTTCATTTGATGAGATAGATTCTCTAGTTTTCAAAATTGCATGCTTTGTTTTTTATCCTTACACTTTTTATATATTTCATTCAAGACCGTGAAAACTAGCAAAAAATTTTTTAAGCATTCTCATTTTCAAGTGCAGATCTTAATATGAAAACCAATAGGAAGACTCCTGCATTTGGTGTTTTGGAAAGGTGAATCGATGCCAATGCAAGAACCACACAGCATTTCTTGCTGGTGTTTACAAAAGAAAATACAAACATTTGCTTTTTCAATCACTTTCTTCTAATTTAAATAAAAACATCACTTTTTTGGCCATTTTGGGTAGATTTTCTTTGTCATATCAGGAGATATGTAAGGAAACTTACCCGGTCAACACTCCTGGTTTGTTGTGACAGCCGCTTGGGACTTCTGGGTATCGGGACTAACGATCATGTGATCCCCTGCGGAAAATTCAAACTTCCTCTTCCTGTTTAAAGAACGTCCTGACACATGCACGGTGTCAGAGCAACAGGTTACCCAGCATCTGACTCCCCTGTGCCTTGGTACGTTTCTTTCTGTGATTTCTGCCTGAATACTGCTGTCATCTGCTTTAAGTGTACAAGACCTCGGCTTGTTATTTGACTACTTCTCAGGATTGTCCCTGCGTACTGCTGCCATCTGATCATGTACTTGTCCCTGGCCAGCCAGACCCAGCACATCTCTCCTGAACTTGCTGCAGGTGCTACTTATTTATTTTATTTGGTCTCCTATAGCCGTTCCCTCCTACCTGTCTGTTGCATCAGTGGGCTGAGCCAAGGGCCGCGACCTGCGGTTTCCCAGCCGCTAAGTCCATTCCGGTTCTTGTTGAAAACCAAGGAGGCCGTTAGACTCCGCTCCTTGCTAAGCCAGCACTAATACTGATTGAGAGTACACCCTTGTGCATAACAAGGTCAGAGCCGTAACGAGGCAGGTGCGGGCGGTGCCGTCGCCCAGGGCGCAAGCCCAAGGGGGCGCATTAGCCGCCCGCTACCTGCCTCTGTGCCCAGGCTCAATCACCGCACACAACGCTCTTACATCCATCTGCCTGCCGAGAAACAACCTATTCCTGGCATCGGACGCTGTAGCTGCGGCCGAGCAGCTTCCTGCTTTGGCATTTGGAACGCAAGTTTGCATTCCAAATGCCTCACTACCTGTCAGTGGAACGCACATGCGTTCCATTGACAGGAAGTTGTGTTCCAAATGCCAAAGCAGGAAGCCGCTCGGCCGCAGCTACAGCGCCGATCACCGCTGAACAACACTGCTAGAGAAGTTAGTACCACAAAATGGTTCATCCCAAAACTCAGTCATATCTAGTATAACTGTGTATACTGTAAATGTGATAACCTATACAGTGACCATGTACTATAAAGTACATGGTCATTGTAAACTTTAAACTAGGTAATGTGAAATGTCAGCAGCCGCACACAGCATAAATTATTTTTTTGCACACAAAATTATTTACGTTTTTACACTACTGATATTAAATGCAAAAGCCAGCGGACTGCTGTGAGAACCTGAGCCCCATCCCTCTTGATATTCATCATTGAATAATAACCATTTAAGGTTCTTTTATACTTATTGTAAAAATGGTAGTAAGATGTGACATGCGCTGTCTGTGGACAGTTTATGTTCAAAGTGGGTTTTCTGTTTACTGATTTAAAAAACCATATTGTTCATACCAATATTTAGAATTATCTCCAATTTAAGCTCTCAGAGGCAGAGTCCTCCCTACATTATGTCTCATGTTCAACTTCTTGTTGCTGTCTATAGTACTGTTTTGACTATATTTTACTGTATGCTCTCTGTATGACGCTGAAGACCCTTTGTGGCGCTTTATGAATAAAATACAATAATAATAATATTAGTAATATAATATGCACCTAGCTACCACTGCAGACAGATCCCTATGAGACAAAGTACAATTTGTTTAAAATAATAGCTTTTATTTATATTTTAAAAAAAATGATTTTAACTGGTCATGTCACCAGAGTTAAAACCAACATTAGAAGAGAATGGTAAATGTGTTATTCATTCACATTTTAGCAGTGTGTGATTTTGCATTGACACATTATGGGGCACAGAGACATAACTAGGCAGGTGCGGGTGGTGCTGTCGCCCAGGGCGTAAGCCCAAGTGGGCGCATTAGCCGCTCGCTACCTGCGCCCTGGATCAATCCTTACACACAGTGCTCATACATCCATCTGCCTGTAGCTTGAGCTTCCCCCAAGAGAAACAAACTATTCCCGTCATCGGAAGCAGTGGAACGCATGTGCGTTCCACTGATAGGAAGTTTAGTATTTGGAATGCAAACTTGCATTACAAATGCTAAAGCAGGAAGCCGCTCGGCTGCAACTACAGCGCCGATCACCGCTGACGACCACTGCTAGACAAAGTATTTTTCACAACAAACTGCTCTTATAAGAGCATAATTCTCAATTCTATTCCATTCCACTACCAATCTCACTCATTCCTTCCACCTACCTAATCCATATCCAACCTCCTATTCCAGCCCACTTATACACCACTTCCCTTCCGACCCACCTCTACTCCCACTGATCTCACTAGCACCATATTTTACTTAATCTCTCTCTATTTCTCAACTATAAGTTTAATAATTTCTATTTTATAATACACATAATAGCAAATGTATGAGAAGCCATATGCATCAGAACTATAGATAGAGTTATAGATATCTCTCTCTCTATATCTATATAATCATGCACTTGGCTTATCATGCATTTGCAAATGTGTAACAGAATTTTTTCAGTAAAGTGCTAGCCACACCCCCACATTAGGTTGGCCACACCCACTTGACAAATGTCACTCCCACTTAGATGGGGGGCGCCGGTGCCCTGTCTCGCCCAGGGCACTAAAATGTCTAGTTACGGCACTGAACAAGGTATAAGCAAACTAATGATAATAATACTGGTTTAATGAAGTTAGTGAATTGTTTGAGTCTGTCTTTTGTGCTGGAATCAGGACGATTTCCATGCATGGTCAGTCAGATAGTGAAAGCTGACATTATAAGCACAGCACAATCTATAGGAACCAGATTCGGATGTGCAGCTCTATTCAGATCATCTTCAGATTCACTGTTTGGGTTAATAATCACACATGATTGCTCTGCTATTCTGTTCCAAAATGGGACACGCATCTACGGTAAAATAGGGATCATTGATCCCTACACAGGACACAGCAGCATTCAGTGCAAATGTAGAGAGATGCAGCAACGTAAGGAAATGATAATAATCCTGCAATGCGATGAGTTCTTGAAATATGTTCTGAATAACCCTATTGTGATGTGGCTGAAAACACCTAAGATAGATGAAACACTGGCACAGAGAAAGCTGTGTGAGGCTACCGCCATATGTTTACTTTTCTAAGTGGTTTAGGCTGAATGTGGGAGTGTATGCACACAATAATAATAATAATAATACACAGATTGGTAACTATTATACCCACATCTGTCCTGATTTGATGCCTAACTTCTTGTCACGTTCCTCAGGGGCGTGACCATGTCCACTGTGGACAACCCGAGCAAAACACATCCATGTCACCTTTCAGAGGGTCCTGTCCTAGGACTGATTTATATTTTGAAATGTATGCTAATAACATAACTACTGACCCAGTACTTACTGTAGTGGTGCTAAGTACAGAGTGCCCTGCGTCCTGGGTCTATTTTATTAAATGCAGCTGACTGAGGCTTAACAGCCCCTATTGAGAAATTTGATCTCTGGCAAAGGGCCAAATTTGCAAAATGCCAGTCCAGACCTGTATTACAGGAACATAAAAAAATATGCTTGCAATTAATAATGTTCACTGTAAAATAAATGGGAAATCAGGAGCAGACCAATGTCTCCCAGTGACATAATTAAGGTAACCTGGGCTGAATTACCTAGTTGATATTAATTGATATTAAAAGGTTTTTTTACATTCATTATTTTATTTATTCAATTAATATTATGATAAATCAGTGGGGAAAAAGTCTAATTTATCCCATATCTTCAATTCTTCATCTCATACTTAAAAATAAAAAAATAGCCTCAAATTTAAGTTACTTTGTAGCATTTGTCGTTCTTTGTAGGAACACATTTCCGTTCCTGCAAAGAATTTCTTTCAGGAACACCGTTCCTGTCTGTTCCACAATACCTGCTCAGTTGTGTCACTGTGGAAATATACTTACAATATATGTGCCACCATATTAGGTGAACTGCTGTTATCTAGAAACTACTTCTACTAATTGTGTGATGCTGTGACTGTATTCATAAAATATGACAACAACGTTGGGTTAATTGACAGTTTAATCAGGTAGCAGAAATAAGAAAAAAAACAATAATTGCTCAGCTGCCGTCAAACAGGAATACCTTGGAAAGCTCTCTTATGGCTCTGTAATAGTTACGTTGAGAAATGTTGCCTTTAGTGCTGAGTTCTGAGAAAGTGGATAATGAAATATTACAGTGTAAAATCACATCTCTGTAGACTTACAGTACAGCTCATCTGCTTGCAAGTCAAAGGAAACACCAAGGGACTCCATGCTGGATGATAATGGTGCTGTTCTCACCTGTTCTGTGAGTTATTGATAATAACACTCCAGTCCCAGAATAGATTTACATAGGACTACTTTGAATTAAAAAGAGAATGTTGTAACACTTGGTTATGGGGAGTGGATCTAGCCATGGAAAAAGTACTCAAATATATATATATATATAAGCAGTTGTTAGCAGATGCCTTTGCAGTTCAACTGTCACTAAAAGAACCTGCTGAGAGCCTAACTTCCTGCCTGTGCATGGTCAGTAGAGTGATGCGGACGGCTGGAGGCTGCCACACTTCTTGTCTACTAGATCACAGGGGACACCACTACCAACATGGGAGATGGAGCCATATTAACGGGGTCAGTAATTATTGTTGTTATTATTATTATTATTATTATTATTATTATTATTATTATTAATTGTTATTTATAGGGCGCCACAAAGTGTCCGTAGCGCTGTACTGAGACAAACAATAGGAGAGTACAAGGTAAAACAGCACGGTACAGTTGACAATAAGCACTATAACTCAGGAAGCTCAAAGCACAACTAAAGAGACAGGCTGAAAGGTTGAGGGTGAGGGCAGGCCCGACGCTCCTACTAGGCAAGGTTAGGCAGTTGCCTAGGGCGCCAGGCTCTGGAGGACACCACAGAAGTAGGGTACTTAATTATCGTTGTACTTTAATACTGTGCGGCCACCGCTGAGCATACCTTCCGCGGCCACCACACAGCTTCCGATGAATCCACAGGGAGGGGCGAGGGGCCATGGATCGCGACCGCCCTCCTCCTCTCCAACAGCTGATGGGGCGGACCTTCCCTCCGACGACTCCTCCACTCCCCCCTCCCCTCACTGACTGTCGGGCGTGACATACTCATCACGGCCCGACAGTGTCAGTGAGGGACGGGACTCAGCAGCAGCAGCAGCAAGGAGCGCCTTTAAGGTAAGCAAAAAGAGGGGAGGGGAACATTTAGACTCAGGGGGGGATAAGGGGGGCGCATTGAGACTCAGGGGGCGGGATTTTGAAATTGTGCCTAGGGCACCGAGGACCCTAGCACCGGCCCTGGGTGAGGGATATTTAGCACAAGCTGGAACCCTGTGCCCAAGAGGATGGGCGCAGCTGACAGGTAAGAGCCACTGAGAGGTGCAGAGAAAAGCGAGAGGAAACAGAGGGCAAAAGGTCCAAGAAGGAGGTGGGCTGAGTAGCTGGAGAGCAAAGTTAAAAGTGGTGGAAGCAGGAGGAGAGAGGGCCCAGCTCAAAAGGAGATTACAATCTAAAGGGAGAAACAAACTGAAGAAGCTAGGGTGGTACAGAGATAGAGTCACACGGAACGAGAAAGGAAGGGGGAAAAAGGGTTGAGAGGGAGAGGTAGCCAACAAGGTGGGTAATTAAGCGGGTGACTGAAGGACTTTTAAGAAAAGGTGGGTTAATAGTAATCTAATAATCTGCAAATAATGGGTGCAAAACATTAAGGGTCTGATTCATGTGCAGACGTAAGTCCATTTACGTACCGTATCTTACCGTATTTGCGTTCCAAATGCCGAACTTCCTGTCAGTGGAACGCACATGCGTTCCACTGCGGAAGATAGGAGCTCAGGGACCGGACACCAGGTTAGTTCACCCGTGTATAAGCCGAGAAGGCTTTTTCAGCATACAAAAATGTGCTGAAAAACTCGGCTTATACACGAGTATATACGGTATATAAAATAGCTCTGCGAATGCTCAGAAACGGACGTTACATCAGTGAACGCAATAGCATGCCTACGACTTGAGAGGCTGAATGGGGGAGAGAAGGGGTGGATGAGCGTAGGCAATGTACAGTAAAGGCTTGTTGAGGGTGTGCCAAAGCAGATGCAGGCAATTCAAATTATGGGTTTCTTTTAAGTACGATGCAAATTATATATATATATATATATATATATATATATATATATATATACATATATATATATATATATATATATATATAATTTGTGTATATATATATATATATATATATATATATATATATATATATATGTATATATATATATATAATTTGCATCATGTACTTAAGAGGAACCCAAAATTTGAATTGCCTGAATCTGTTTTGGCATATGAATATATGAATATATATGAATATATATATATATATATATATATATATATATATATATATATATATATTTATTTATATATATATATATATATATATATATATATATATATATATATATATATATATATATATATATAACTGGTTAGCTCTACTGCCTTGCACTGCAGCACTGGGGTCATGAGATCAATTCCCGACCATGGCCTTATCTGTGAGGAGTTTGTATGTTCTTCCCGTGTTTGTGTGGGTTTCCTCCGGGTGCTCCGGTTTCCTCCCACACTCCAAAAACATACTAGTAGGTTAATTGGCTGCTAACAAATTCACCCTAGTCTGTGTGTCTGTGTGTGTGTGTGTGTGTGTGTTAGGGGATTTAGACTGTAAGCTCCAATAGGGCAGGGACTGATGTGAGTGAGTTCTCTATTCAGCGCTGTGGCGCTATATAAATAAATGGTAATAATAATAATAATAATAATAATATATGTATAGATATATATACACGTTTTCCATACCACCATTTCTAAATTTCCACTTTGTCCACTAGATCAATTAATAAACCATTTCCTTTGCTGTTAGTATATCCACCTTTTAACAAGACGACCCCCAGTTAGCTGAGGCTGAGATTGCAACAATAAACCTGGACAATGCAAAATCCCCTTTATAATATCACTTCTATATAAATTGGGACTTTATACATTGAGCTTTAAAATAAATGCTTTATTTTTAAGTACAGTTCCACTTCACATCTACCACAGGCAAGATTCAGCTTAATGTAATAATAATTCTATTTGATTTATTGTATTTACTGTATCTAAAGTGAAATATAGCAATACCTTTTCACCTACATTCAACACTTCAGCAGTAACGTTACTATTTCTCCATTTCATTTCCACACCTATTGTGTTTACTTAGACATAAACATTGCAAAGTGTGTAAGCTCAAGGTCTGAAATGTGTTTTTTTATGTGTTCGTTGTCTGAAACACAAATAAATGTATGTATTTAGTGACTGTGTTTGAGGGGATGCCGACCAGCATTCTTCCGGATAATTGGAACATAGAGTTCCTCTTTAGACATGGGACAGTATGGAAGAGTATTTGAACTATGGATATATAAGTCTTGTATTGGTATGGAATCACTTATTAAAGTGATTGTTGGCCATTTAGAATCAAATGACTTACAAGATCCTATGATTTACTACCTGCAGATCATGTCAAAACAATCTAGTACATTTATTTGACTGGGTGACTAAAGTAACAGATCAGGATGGATCAAGGAATATGTTTTACTTAGATGTTAGCTAGGTAGGTGTTTCAGACAGGGTCTCACAATTAGTAAATTGAATCTGCAACATTTAAAATTTGCACTAACAGACTTATACAGAGTTAGACGCAAATTCTCTCTACAACGCATGTGTACATTTCATTAAAAAAACACATTTTACAAAGTATGTCAGATGCATCTCAGCTGATCATCATCATCCTCATCAACATTTATTTATATAGCACTAGCAAATTCCGTAGTGCTTTACAATTGGGAACAACACTGGTAATACATACAGAGAGGTAAGAGGACCCTGCTCGCAAGCTTACAATCTTTGGGACAATGGGAGTTTGATACACAAGGGTAAGTGCTACATCATATTGCACATTTGTCCAGCTAGAATGCAAAGGTTACAAAGTATTTAGTGGGCTGTATGCTCAGTCACACAACTATATTGGTCAGAGAGTTGTCTTGTGTTAACTGTGTAGATGGTGGTAATAGGGAAACCTAGGGAAATTACGATACTGGTTGAGGAATATTATAAGCTTGTCTGAAGAGGTGGGTTTTCAGAGAAGGCTTGAAGGTTTGAAGACCAGAGTAAAGTCTTACTGTGGGAGGGAGAGAATTCCATAAAGTGGGTGCAGCCCGAAAAAAGTTCTGTAACCAGGAAAGGGAGCAGGTGATGAGAGTGGAAGAGAGACGCAGAGCTTGTGTCGAGTTGGGAGATATTTTGAGACAAGTGAGGAGATGTATGTCGGTGCAATTTTGTTGATGGCCTCGTATGTTAGTAGAAGAATTTTATATTGGATCCGTTGAAATACAGGTAACCAATGTAGAGACTGACAGACTGATTCAGCAGAGGAAAAACAATTTGCAAGAAAAATCAATCTAGCCGCAGCGTGCAAAATAGATTGTAGGGGTTTGAGTCTGATTTTGGGCAGACCAGTAAGGAGGGAATTGCAAAAGTCAATGCGGGAGATGATGAGTGGATGAATTAAAGTTTTTGCAGTGTCTTGTGTGAGATATGTGCGAATTCTGGAAATGTTCTTTAGATGTATGTAACATGATTTAGATATAGAGTCGATGTGGGGAACAAAGGATAGTTGTGAGTCAAGAATTACACCTAGTCAGCGACCTTGTGGGGTAGGATTTATGTTCATGTTATCAACAGAAATTGAAAAGTCAGGTAGGAAACTTCTGTTGGTGAGTGGGAATATTATTAATTCTGTTTTTGAAAGATTGAGTTTGAGTTGCCGAGAGGACATCCAAGATTAAATGGAAGACAGTTAGTAATGTGAGACAGCTGATCATCATCCCTAAGTGTAGTCCCGTACACTGGGTAAATGTTCGTCTGATAATCTCAGAGAAAGGTCATATAACCAGTAGAACCCATCAGGGATCACTTCTGGATCCTGTTTTTGTTACATTTTCTCATTGGTATTATTACAGGATCTACAAGAAAATTGTATGCCTCTTTTCGTAGACGAAACAAGTATTTGTAACAGGGTCAATACCCCAGAACGGGTTAAATCAAATACGTAGTGATTTAGAGAAAAAAGAGGAGTAGACCAAAGTTTGACAACCTAAACTTGCAGCAAATGAAAATGCAAGATAGGACACAAGAATGCAAATGTTTAATACACAACAAATGACCACGTAAGCTAGAATGACATGACAAGTTAGCAAATATTAAAGCACTGGGGAAGAAACCATAGATTACTTGGTGATATAGGAAGACATATTAGGAGCAGGAAGAGGGAGGTGTTATTGCCACTTTATAGGTCTTTGGTGAGACAACACCTTGAGTATTTTGTACAGCACTGGAGACACTATCTCCAAAAATAAATAAATCAATTAGAATCAATTTTGTGAGTAGCTTCTAAAGCGGTTCTTGGGCTACAAAGCAGGACGAATCAGGAGAGGATTAAAGAGCTTTACATGTACTTAAGAGGAGAAAAGGGAAAGAGGATATAGGATAGAAACATTGTAAAATAATAAAGGATAACTTCAACCAAACTCTACAGTTGAGCAATGAATCAAGTCCATCGTGGACTAGTTATATGTGTAGTGTTTTAATCCATGCTCGCACTGTTTTTGTCATTTCACAATGTTAGGGTCATTATTGGCTCTTCTTCTCTTTCCATTGACAAACTTGCTCCCCTAATTCAATATAAGGTGACCGGGTAAAGGGTGTTGACAATCCCTCCCCTTTATCTCAGCGACAATAGCCAGTAACGGTGTGTGAGACACTGGCCCCTGATCCTATTCCCTCGCTTCTCTCCGCGCAACGACAGAAGCATAGAAGGGTAAAATGGGACTTGGCGGAGGACAAGGTCAATGCTCTGCACCGCAGAAGGGGATCTTACTGCCGTCTGGTGTCCTACAGGTTTCTGCAGACTTACAACATTTGAACATGTACAGGGGCCATAAGGGGCAAATCAGCTGCAAAAAACAAATCTGACAATATGGCAGGAAGGAGCTGGGGGTCGCAGATGAAGGCTCGAAGGTCTGCATGTGGTCCTAGGACCCCCTGTTACCCATCAAAGTTGTACAGTGAAAAATGTATGGTGTCCTAAGAGTACAGCTCAAGTCTTTTAAGTACTAGGCATGAGGAGGGAGAGGTACTACCCTCCTAAACTTCACTATAGTCCATCCAACTATAACTTTAGGAGCATCCCATTCATTCACTTCAGCTTTTTAGCTTTATTCTTAAAATACTGATCAGTTTCACCTTGTCTATGTTTATTTAGGCTTCATGAAGAAATAAAGGAACGTACAATGTGACATCACAAAATATAGGTGGTACTGTCATCCTGCATTTTTCACATTAGTGCAGTGGATCTCAAACACTCTCAGTTCGAGGCACCCTTAGGGTCTCCATATTTTTTTTAAGGAACATCTAAGCCAAAATAATTACCAAGTAGCCCCCCGCCCTGGTCGCGGCACCCCTCTATCCCGCCCTGTCACGATATGTCTGTTCATTTATTTGTGATTGTTTGTGTTGGTAATCTAATTTTCTTTTACCTATTCAGAGGCTCAGTCAGCGGTTAGATACATGGCGCAAGAGTTTATGTTTGGCCACAGGATTCTTTCCCCTTCGCTCTACGCCTCTCTTAGGGTCCTCACTACGAAGGATCTGGACAGCTTTTTAGCGATCATGCCCTTTGAAGCCAGAAGAGGTGTAGTCTCTCTGATGCCGTAAGTTAGCGGCTGGGATTCTGGGCCGGTTGGCCATCCCGATGTTTGGTTGTATAGCATTATCTTGTTAGTTGAGCATGTATTGCTTTGTTCAACACCATCATTTATACCATTATAACTGTGACCTTAGTGCGCCTAAATTTAAAATCTGTGTCCTTGTCATATTTCAGGTATTAAGTAGGCATCGTTATTATATAAGGGTAGAAGAGAATGTGCAGAGGGAGAATATCAGCCGCTTGGCGTTAAATGCTTTATTCTTAATAGAATTACTTTGTTACATTTACAATACTCATTTCACATGTGCATTATGAAATTGATTGAAACAATGACTGAGATTTTTATACATGTGTTCTATATCTAGATACATATCCCTTCGGATTTTCTATGGCATTATTTAGTCAGATGAATTTTTGTTACTGAAAAGATCCAAAATAATGAACCAAGTTACATCATAAGCCACATTCAGATGTTTTGCGTTATTTCATTCAACGCTCTTGTTTCCGTCTGTATGAGAAATCTGGTTTCAAAACTTGAAGTTCCTCAGTCAAGTATTCCATCAGGAGGTGTGAAGTGAATACAGCATCTGATTGGTTGCCATATCTGTCCAATCAGGTCCCATAATTACTGTATTATAGAGACCTCTGTGTACCACCAATCTGCTTGTGCCATTGGGATTTTCTCACTAACAGTTAATTCCCTCAATCTCTTCCTTTCACGTTACTGTTTAAAAAGGAAATATTTTCAGGACACTAAGCAAATAAAATACCGTAATACAGAGAACGCCAATAAAACAGGCAAAAAAACAAATGCATACCTTATAATGTCATCATCCTTGCAGGTTCTTTCTTGTCATATTCCATTTATTGGCTTGTTCCTCTGGATTTCCTGCCATAGCAGATTCTTTAAAAGTTTATATATAACTAAGTAGCTGGGATCGCTGTGAGTGTGTTTGTATATTGGTGTCCTTGTTTGGCCCCTAACGAGACAAGTGTGTATGGTACAGAGGTAGGGACTGCAGTCCAGAACACACAGACAATTCAAGTGCATTATCATCGGTTTCCATTCACTATGTTTTATATGACATAGATTGTAAGCTTGCGAACAGGGCCTTCTCACCTCTTTGTCTGTTTTACCCAGTTTGTTTATTAGTTTATTACGTTTGTCCCCAATTGTAAAGCGCTACGGAATATGTTGGCGCTATATAAATAACTGATGATGATGATGATGATGATGATAGATATAGATAGATAGATAGATATATATGAGATATATGATAGATAGATAGATAGATAGATAGATAGATAGATAGATATGAGATATATGATAGATAGATAGATAGATAGATAGATAGATAGATAGATAGATAGATAGATAGATAGATAGATATGAGATATATGATAGATAGATAGATAGATAGATAGATAGATAGATAGATAGATAGATGTAGGGAATGTTTCTCCCTGGACTTTGTTCCATGTGTTCTGGAACAGTTTAATTAGGTTAGATAACACCTGGGATCTGATCTCTTATAAGGAGGGTTTGTTACTGATTGTTTGAGTATGCCCAGATCATAAGCAAGGTAATTTTGGTTTCGATGCCAATAAAAGCTAGCAAGTCTGGATTTAAACCCTTCTGAGTGGATTATTTGACAGCTGATGCTACTGATAGCTTCTGAGCCTACCTTCCTGAGTTAAATCTCCACTATATATATATATATATATATATATATATATATATATATATATATATCTACTATATAAATGCCTAGTGGCGTGTGTGGAAAAAAAAAACCAAGCTGCAGCGCCACCTGCTGGGCAGAGTTATACACTGACCTATATATTTCTTGAAGGAGAAGTGACAGTTGGGAGTGGTTGGTGGTTGCCGGGGGTGACAGTGGGGAGTTTTTAACACCTTAAGTAGCTTGATGAAGGATGTGGCGATGAAGATGAAGGATGAGGTGATGGAGAAAAATGATGAGGTGGTGACATGTGGACAAAACCACGTTAAAAAAGGGCGCTTACGTCGGAAAGTAACGCTCTTCCCCTGAGGAGGCCTGGCCTAGGCCCAAATGCATGACAAGAACTTTTTAACACCTTAAGTAGCTTGATTTGACTAGAATGCATGAGTATAATGCACGGGTTAACTTGTATATATATATATATATATATATATATGTGTGTGTGTGTGTGTCTGTGTGTATACGAGTATATATGCAACATATTCCGTGTGGACCTAATTTAGGGTTAGGAGCAATCAAAGAGAGAGTTGCAAATTTGACAGAATTAGAATTGGGAGGGACGTGTTTTAGCTCAACTCTAAATTGCTGTATAAAAATAAAGCTACCCAGTTTTTGGGTGTTACATTGCATACCAAAACAGCCAGTATTTTCTTGCATGGAAAAAAGTGAATGAATGGATTTGCACCCCTTGCAGTGCAACATGCAACATGTCCAGCAGCAAATTTTTCCTCTTGTTTTTTGCTTTGGTGGTAACTCTGGTAATCTCTGTCCTGCTGCTGTTAATACTCATCAGCCTCTTTCACTCACTCTTATGTAAATGGTTTTCTTAGTGAATATACATTTATCTTTGCATTAGCATAGGCCGGACAGAACCCTTAATCAGGGCCTGTCTACGAACCCGGTTAAACATTCCCAACTGCTCACCTCTGGCAAACATTTATTTATGTTTTGGTACATGAATGCCCTCCAAAATCAAGGTAGACTGTTGCAGTATTTTGATAGTGTTAAGGTTTTTATTTTGACAATTGGTGTGATAAAAGCTCTAATTGTGGGTGAATTAACATAAGGGGCTGAACGTAAATGCCGTTACGTGCCATATTTTGCGTTAAATTGCACTGTGCATGCCCCAAAATGAAACTATACACCAGTGAGCGCAAGACTAAACGTGTATATTTGCAACTTCAATTGTGAGCACAAATCCGCAACATCAAAGAAACAGGACAAGTTATTGAAAAAACGTCTGGATCTAAAACCAGATAACAGAGTAAAAACTGGAAGAATAGAGAAATTATGCAGCAGAAAGGACTCATTATGTATGTAAATATAACAATAATGTAGTAATAACAGAAAGGTGGGAGGTGTTGCCCATAGCAACCAATCGGATTCTAGCTATCTTTTATCTTGTACATTCTAGAAAATGATAACTTGAATCTGATTGGTTACTATGGGCAACACCTCTACTTTTCCTTTTTAGAAGCTTAAGTAAATCTCCCCCTTTTGTCTATGTTACTTTGTTTGCTCCGGTCCTCTGAGGCCATGACCATTCTGGTGCCTGTACTGTTAAATTGCCCAATGAGACAGGTGTCAAACAGCACCAGAGATGAGTGGCTTGTTTTTGGGTTGGATTTAATACAAATATATGCTAATAACACAACTTGATTAATTTCACAGTTCTTAAAGATTTCTCTTTCAACTTTTTGGGTTTTTATGAGGTCAGGAAATTGCAATTGCAACTTACAGGAAGAGCTGTAAATGAAAGTAGGATTTTGTGCTTTTTTTAAATGAGGTATTCAGTATATTTTCTATGCTTTCGATACACATTCAGATTGATCGTCTCTAAACTAGAGAGCATCTAACGTTTGCTGAGGTTTAATTTGCTATTTGACCATTACTTTCTCCTTTCAGTGTAGATTCTTTGTACACAGTGATGACAGTAGGATATTAATTTGGGCTTGCATGTGTTATGGCGACAACTAATGTGTTTTGTCTGGCCACTGTCCTGAGCTCGGTGTCCTCAAATCCCTGCATGAGAGCACAGACAATGAGCTCATTCCCATCACTGCAGGGAATAATAGGAACTCACAATATCGTAGAGTCCAGGAATTTTCTGTTGTCTTTGTTAGGCTGCTCCATAAACAAATCTCTACATAATGTATCTCGTACAGAGGAGTAGAAATAGTCATGAAGCCTGATTGCTACTGCACTTCTATTCCCCATTTCTGCACCCATTAGATGTTTCTCACAGACTCAATTTTCCCACAGCCATGTCCTTTGTCACAGTTCCACTTACACATCTATATCAGTCTCCTAACATATATATATTTCTTCCACAACTACATGCGGCTCTTTTTACACCTCTACATGTTTCACTCTACACCTCAACATAAAACTTCTCCCATCTACATTTCTCCTCCTACTTGTACATACTTCACTTCTTAAACTTCTTAATTCTCCCTCTACACCTCCACATTTCCCTTCTACCACCTACATTTCTCCTCCTACTTGTACATACTTCTCCTCCCGTGAGTAAATTTTCAAATTCTTACGGCTCCACATCAAACCCTCCACACCTCCACATACCAGTTTTCGCGTCTACATTTCTCCTCCCACAGTTAACATTCTAATTCTTACAACTCAACAGCATTCCTTCCATATTTCTACATACCACTTACCCATATCCAATCTATATTTATCCTCCTACTTCTAGACATTTGACTTCTTAAACTTTTTAATTTCCCCCTCTTTACCACAACATAACACTTCTCCCAATTATATGTCTTCTCCAATTCATAGACATTCTAATCCCCCACTGTTGTTAATACCAACATCTCCTCTCTTCCCCAGGTTCAATGCCTGGGTATCATCCTCAACTCCTTTCTCTCCATCGCCTCCCCACACCCAATCTCTCACCCAATCCTGCCACTTTCATCTCTGCAATATAGCTGGTATCAGACCCTTTCTCTCCATCGACACCACCAAACTTTCATCTACTCCCTGAACATTTCCCGCCTTGATTACTGCAACCTCCTCCTTACTGGCCTCCCCCACATCTGTCTTGCTTCTCTTTAGTCCATTCTCAATGCTGCAGCAAGGCTAATCTTCCTCTCTCGCCGGACTACGTCTGCCTCCCTTCTCTGTCAAGTACTGAACTGTCTCCCCCTCCAGTGAAGAATCCTCTTCAAACTCCTCACCCTCACCTACAATGCCCTCTCCAACTCCACTGCTCCTTAGGTCTCAAACGTCATCTCCATTCATTCTCCCTCTCACCCCTCTTCGGGCAGCTAACGACCGCCGCCTCACCTCCCATCTGGTTACCACGTCTCACTCTGACATTCAAGATTTCTCCCGTGCTGCCTCTCTTCTCTGGAATGATCTCCCTCACTCCATCAGGCACCCAACCTGCATAATATCAAACGCTCCCTTATAATCCCACTGTTCAGTAAAAACTTTCTCTGTCTAACCCACTGGTTCCCAACTCCAGTCCTGAGGGACCCCTAACACTGCCTGTTTTCCATATCTCTTTGCTGGAGCACAGGTGTATTCATTACTGACTGACACATTTCGAAAGATCCACAGGTGGTACTAATTATTTCACATGTGACCTGGAAAATCTGCACTGTTAGGGGTCCCTGAGGACTGGAGTTGGGAAACACTAGTCTAATCCATCCTCTGCCCCCGACAACCTCCTCCGTCTTGATCCTTCTTCACCATACATAATATTCCTCAACCTCATTGTCATTCTCCCTCTTTTCCTCTAACTACCCGCTCTTGTTCATCTCTTTCCTCAGACTTCTACCCCCCTCACCCTGACCCCCACTTTGTGTTTCTTGCTAGCCTGCCCCTTTCCGCTAGATTATAAGCTCCTGGGAGCAGGGCCCTCTTATCCTCGTGGCCTCCTCCTTCTGCTACCTTTGCCCTCGGCACTCCTACATCATTTTTCCACCTCGTCATTAGACTTCTGCCCTTGGTCTCATCTTCTCCCTCCCTTCCCACCTCGCATGCTTTGATCCAGTTAGCTGTGCCCACACTCCTTGGGCACAGCTTCAGTCCTCTCTCCCCCTTCCCCTCTAATTTATTTGTGTCCTGGCCGTCACTTATACCTCCTTGCTCGGTGTACCTGCTCCCAACTGGGTGCTAAGTTACTTCACGTAGTTTTTGTATTGCGCTGTATACTGAGTCTTGTCTTGTCCCATGCTCAACTAGGTCAATAATTTACTGCTCTTTCTTGTTATGCCTGTATGACATGTCCTGTCTTGTCCCTTGCTCTATGAACTGCACCGAAGAACCTTTCTAGCACCATATAAATGAAACATAATAATAATAATTTTTAGATCTCAACACATCATTCCCTCCACATTTCCACATATCACTTCTCATGTCTACATTTCACCTCTAACTTGTAGAGATTCCACTTGCATGTCTACTTGTTCACATCCATACCTTACAAACACAAACCATTTCTCATGTCTACATTCTCCTTCCACAATTAGACGATCTTCTTTCTACACCTCTACAGCCTTTATACTAACAGATGTCAAATCTCAAATATCTACATCCCCTTCAACATCACTACCACTTTCCAGCCACACCTTCCCACAAACCACTACATCGGTCCATATATCTCTACATCTTTCCCCTAGTCCGCTATGTACCTCCACAGGTCTACACCATTGGATCAAGCAACTCGCATGTCTACATCCTCACATACCTCTACCAGGCATCCTAAAAACTCCAGTCGTCCTACGAGTTTTTCTATACCAGAAATTCTTAAATTGTTTTTTTTCCTATAATTAAGGCCTGCAATGAACCTGATTTATTAGGCTACATGGGTATAGAATCCTATAAGTTTTGCTATATTTGACATAAAAATTGAAGCAAGAGGTTTACGGGCTGAGCAAACTTCACGTTTCGTGGTTGCCCCGTGAATAACTATAAAATGATCTGGACTCTAATCTTGACTAGAGATGCTTACTGACCCCTGTGAACTGATTTTGGTTTTAGTTTTGGATCTGGATTGACTTCGTGTTCACAATATTATTTTCAAACACTTTTGGACAAATACTGCAGCGACCTAGCTGGATGGTAAGCGACAGAGCAATGACTCAAACACACGGCAGTTCCTACCATATCTAGGACACATTGGCACACAGCAGTGGCAGAAAAGATAAATCGGGGTCCGCCCTCCCTCCCACCCTCCGTGATGTTGGATCTTTAAAAGGAATTCAAAACTCGCGAGATCCGAGATCCAATGACGTCACAATGACATTTTGCCTCGTTTTCAATTCCGAGGGTGCGGGACAGGGCTCGGTACTCGGATACCCTAAGTTCGGGTGTGTTTGGTTCTCGAGGAACCGAGCCTGAGCATCTCTAATCTTGACACGTCTCTTCTAACACAATTCCATGTTTTTCTCCCATATCCAAATGTCATCACTCCCCAACATCAGCATGGTCCTCTCCATTCATCGCACTTTCCCAACGCCTGTGTGTTATCCCCTCTTCTACCATGCTATTTCCACATATGCATCGCTGCTTATTTTCTTTCAAATGGTTTTCACTGATGCACATTCGGACGTCACCTTCATATATTCATCAGCTGAGTCTGGTATAATATGCACAGGAAACACGTCTGATTGTGTAAGCCGACACTGGCGTCTGCCTCAGCTTCCCACGTGCATCCATATATGCAGAACAACAGTTCATAGAATTATTACATGCATATAATCATCTTCAAACTCTATTGTTGAAGATCCTCGCTGCTAACGAATGAATGGTAGCCGTTCTAATAGCAGATAAAGTTCACATCTAATCACTTAAAGACCCTATTTGTAAATTGATGCATAGGAGCTAATACTTCCTTCTGCCTATCCTCTATTTATAAAAGTAGAGGTATTCATTTATACAACTCCAAGTTAACCCATTTGTGATGGAGCCTTTTGTATACCAAGATGGTGTCTGGGCATGAACATATAGCGACTGTGACTGCACATTGGAGCATATTGTAGACAGACATATAGTCATGCAAACATGGACACAAGTTCATATGCGGAATGGTAAGTATGCTTTTCACTGATGCACATGGGCGCAAAGAAAAATTTCCGCTTGAGTCCATATGCTCAACCAGTAGCATCATGTGTATATGCTTAGGCTTGTACAGGTGCATCAGGGGAAGCAAGGCTGTGCTCAAGTAATCGCAACCGATATAGACCTGATGCGGATACACCTGTCAGGAAGCGTATCTGTTACAGAAGCTCTTCTCCAGGTGTAACATACAATATGGTAATGATGACAATTAGTTGCCGCATTTGTTTGGCTGAATGGGTCTTTACCCCTCCCACTTAATCTAAAACATGAACTCTCTGCAGTTTATCCGCATTACTTACTTGTTATTGGCCGCTGCAGGAAAGAAGAATCACCTTTGACTTTAAAAAAAAGTGGATGGTTGTATTTCACGGTATTTAAATTGCTAAATGCTTCTTTTTCGCTTTTATGAGTAATCGTCAATACACTGCTCTGTAATGTATAGGACACTTCATTAGAGTAGTAAATTGTGTACAATTTGGGTACTGCATTCAAATATACTAATGGATTTTATACTAATAATGTCAAACTACATCCCTACTCTTTATCTAGAGGCTTACTCCAAGCACACACATAGGGGTATACTTACTAAACTGCGGGTTTGAAAAAGTGGAGATGTTGCCTATAGCAACCAATCAGATTATAGTTATCATTTATTTAGTACAGTCTACAAAATGACAGCTAGGTTGCTATAGGCAACATCTCCACAAACCCACAGTTTAGTAAATATACCCCCTAGAGTACATATGAGCGATTCAGACATCAACAACATGGTGGATGACAGATTTTATTATTATTATTATTAATAACTTATAAGGTGCCACAAAGGGTCCGCAGCGCCGTACATTACATATACAGAAAACAGAGAACCAAGACACAACATGATACAGAAAGAACAAAATATATACATACACAGGTGACAGGGTAAAGCAAATCAGATTATTTCTGGGACAGATAGTGAAAGGGATGGTAGAAATCAGCGAGAAGAAGGCCGAAGCTTAAAAAACAGGGAAAACAGGGCTAGGGAAGCAGGCCAAGAGGTACAGGGGGTGAAGGAACAGTAGAAAGAGCACACAAGGAAAGAGGGCCCTGCTCATGAGAGCTGACATCCTAACGGGAAGGGGGAGACACAAATAGGGTGGTATTAACTGGGGGAGAGAGGGAGTTAGGAGGAGGACTGATAGACTTGAATAAAGAAATGAGTCTTAAGGGCACGCTTGAAGCCTTTGAGAGTAGATGCTAAACTGATGGAACGTGGAAGATCGTTCCACAGCCGGGGAGCAGCCCGGGCAAAGTCCTAGAGACGGGAGTGAGAGGAGGTGATCAGTGAAGTAGTGAGGCGGTGATCAGAGGCAGAGCGGAGGGGGGCGGGTTTCCTGATGTTTAGATGAACAACAGGTGCCTGATTCATTCAGACATGCAACACGAACACATTTTGTGTGTATTTTTTAAAAACAGACATAAATCGGGCATATGCACGTCCGTATTCAACTACAAGCGAATTTTATGGAATAAAGTTCTAGGTACACTCTACTTATAATGCAGTTGCCATATTGAAACAGACACAATACAATGCTGGCAAAAAAGTTTTTTAATTATTGCCAATAATACAGTAATAAGTAGTTAATTTTAACTGTACATAAAATGCATTTTTTCTGTTGCTCCTAACTGCAAACACATGTTCTAGCATGCAAACACAGGCGTCATCAATGGTAATCGTCACTTACACCTGACCTGTAGCTGGTGCAAAGTGATACGACTGAAAAACACGTACCTTACAGGCGCCCAAAGCTTGAATCGAGTGTAGCGGAATTTGAAGAATGTAACATTGGAACTACGGAACAGACTTGTCGGGTGCAATTCCCACCATTGATGAGGTTGGATACATTTTATTAAAGTCTCTAGTAAAGGAAAGAGGGCAACGTAATGCAATTAATTAATAAAAAAAATAAATGTTAACATAATAATGTCCTAAAATGTTATAATCCTTCATATAATCTCCCTAACGTCTGAGGCTGGTTTAGGAATATATTGATAGACCCGTTCAGTTATTTGTTCATACATTTTCAATGTGTTTGAAAAAAGCCAGAAATCTGCAAAACTCAGAGAAGAAAGAAAGAAAAAAAAATATCCCTTTGCTGTTTCAGCAAACAGGTCAGGAGTCCGGACCACCCAGTCTGCAAACACACATTTCACCAAATTATCAGGGCAAAGGCACATTGTGTCAGTGTGTGAAAGACAGATGGTTCTGGGAGTGGGTGAACACAATAGCCTCCCCCTTTTACCTGTATTACCTGTTACATCATGTGAACACTGTTACACTGTTGTCCTATCATATGTTTGCCTCAGTAAGTAACTAGTCAAAATGTCAGTGATTGACCCAACAAACTACAATACTATCTACTTAAACACAGAGGCCTCTGTACTATCAACAAGGTGCAGCCTCGTTGCCAAAACTGAGCGGTCAATAGGTATTCAGGGTGGACAGTTTAAGGTGTTGATCCCGCAACGCGTCCGTTCTCTACACAATGTATAATGTTCTCTTAAGAACAATGGTTTATAATTAACCGCAACAGTGATAAGGACCCGATACGTGGTATAGTGTTAAAGATTGGACAGATAGCCATTCAAATCTATGTCAAGTTTATTTCATGAATGAGCACTTTTATTTTGCATCCGACAAAATTTAAAATGTGAAGTAGACGTCGGTCTTCTAGACCAAAATATGAAGGCAAAACATTCTGAGTTATCCCTGGTAAGTTTTCCCTGCCAGTTGTACAAAATTTTCGAATAAATGCTGTTGTGCGGGAATTGGAAGTTTACATAAATGTTCTCAGAAATGTAAATGATAACAAACTGGCGCAATTCACGATTTTTAAAATGTATCCCTGTAAGTTTATATGGAAAGTAAAACCTGCCTTGTTCTGTAGGATGTTGGTAAATGTGTTGGTCCTGGTTTTTATTCTGCAGGCATGGTCAGCACAGTACCACTTCTTGATTGTGTATGCTGTATGCAATTATTACGATTGGTTTGCATTATTCGTAGAGAAATTAGCACATTTGGTTTGGGACATTTGGTGCATAGTTGTCTACTCTCCCGCAATGTCCGGGAGACTCCCAAATTTTTGGGAGTCCTCCCAGAGAGCAGGCAATTCTCCCAGATCCGGGCCAGCTCTGTGAACTAAACAGAGGGGGCAGGGCTTAGTGATGCCGTGCATGCGTCATCGTGGCCCTGCCCCCTGTTTTTATTGGTCCAAAATAGCGATGACTGTTTTGGGGGCGAGGCTAATGACAAGATTCTTTGAACCCCACACACCCAACTGCCCCCTGGACCTCCCGGGAAACAACTTGCCTATGTTGGTAAGTATGATTTGCATACTTGCCAACTCTCCCGGAAAGTCCAGGAGACTCCGGAAATTCGTGTCAGTCTCCCGGGCTCCGACGAGAGCTGGCATTTCTCCCGCATCCCGGGACTCCCTTGTCATAATGACGCGATTCACCAAGAATCGCGTCATTTTGGCCCCGCCCCCGCGACAAAACGTAATTTTACTCGTGGGGGAGGGGCCAAAATGACGTGATTAAGAGGCGCCCCGCCCCCTCCCGCCCATTAGTCACGCCCCTCTCCCGAACGTCGCCTACTGAAAGTAGGTAAGTTTGGATTTGGTGTGAGTGGGGGATCCCCAAACCGTAGATTATGTGTATGATCGCCCCACATACTACACTTTCTCTGTACTGTTAAGAGCAGTGGTGGCATGTCATAGCACCAATTCTCCTACTGCTTTGATTGTAAAACTATCAAATTCCATTCAGCGTACTGCGTGCTGTCACTCTAAGCCCCTCCCACCTCATTCATTTTTCCTTTTTCTGATTTCAATATGAATAAACTGTTTGTTTCATTCTCTTGTTGGCGTAATA
Source organism: Mixophyes fleayi (assembly GCF_038048845.1). Lineage (NCBI taxonomy): Eukaryota > Metazoa > Chordata > Amphibia > Anura > Limnodynastidae > Mixophyes > Mixophyes fleayi. The sequence goes on along the minus strand of NC_134406.1, from coordinate 15,370,227 downwards.
TAACTCCGGGGTCATGAGGGGTCATCGGGTCTAACTTTATTTCACTTGACAGATGACAGTGCATTTAACTGCGTGGGGATACGCTTTAGCACAAGCAGATTACGACCACCAGTCTGCACTGAGGCTATGAGCTATATATTTATCATACTGTGCACCCACAAGCTACATATGTGTTTATCATCAGCACAAAAACTCACTCTATTAAATGCAATTACGAAATTTTCCCAAATCACTTTCCCTGTGAACTCTGTGAATATGTGGTCATTTAAACTCTGGGAAACATCTTGATCAACGCACTAAAACATCTGTGTACACATGGTTCTTGTCACGACCACTTATAAAGAGAATTAGAGCCGAATAAAACAAGTGACTTTCATCCATTTAACTAAACTCTTGTTTTTCCCTGAGTGCGGCTAATTAACTCTTCAGCTTCTCGTCCATTTCTGGTTGCAATATCTGTTTTCCCCACAATCATTTCCACCTCTGATGGACCTTCCTGTTACGCAGGGTTCGACAACCTTTTTGACCCACAAGCAACAAACCGAGACGCAAAGTGAGGTTTCGACAATAAGGAATCAGCGAAAAGTCAGGGGCAAAGGCAAAGATTTCTAGACACAGGGTTTCCAAGCCAGAGTGTATGGTAGGGATGTGACTATTATTTGAGACCGTGCTAGGCTCTCAAACTCTTCCCATCCCCTTCAAATACATGGGCAATGGTAGCCAACTGTCCTGATTGTAGTGAGGCAGTCCCAATTTTATTTGACTGTCCGGCTCAGTCAGGACTTTATTCCAACTGCAAGGATAATTGGGAGGTATGTCTTGCTTCATACAGAAGTTCTTGTTCACACTGCATTGTAGAGCAACGGTGATGCACACGACCATGAGGGTTTTGGAAGGGAGGGATGGGTAGGAGGGAATGGTCAGTCTAGTGCTTAAAAAACCCTAAGCATGCCCCATTGTAATGTCAACACACCAGGCAGGAAAGGAATGGAGGTCCCTGGGCTAATGGGGCCCCCATTCTACCCTTGAGGCCACCGCCCTGTGAGCCGCCCGCAGCCCCCCACCCCAAGCACTTACCTCTATCTGTTCTCCTGTCACTGTAGTCCTTCTGCGGCGCTCAGTAATCTCCTTACTGAGGAGATCTCGTGAGAGTGAGACTCACTGTCAAGGGCCCCCTGGATGCCCGAGGTCCCTGGGCTGTAGCCCAGTTAGACCTCTGGTTAATCTGGCCCTGCCCACAGGCAGCTCCCATAGCTATGATTGGTGTATTTGAAGTCCTGGCATTTTTTGTTTAATGTTCGTTACTGTTTTACCCTGTATGGTCTGATGTCTGTTTCTGTATGGCGCTGTTGAAATTTTGTGGCACCCTATAAATAAAGTATAGTAATAATAATAGTGGGCTACCTTGGGCTGAGTCACAGGGCTACCTGCATTTTTTTACCCTTTTAGAATGTTCCTAACAGGCTGCTGAGACGAGTTTCGCTCCCCGGGCTAAAATTTGCCTGCTCCCCTGGGCCACAGCCCCATGTTACAGTGACCACGCCCACAGTCCAGAGGCCGCCTACCCAAATATTGGGAGGTATGTTATACTATACCGTCACTTGTCACAATCAATTCTTTCTGCAGAATAAAAGTCACAGTAACTGAGCTTTTTACATTGTTGTCAATGCATTTTGGGCTTCAGGAAAATGGCTGCCGCCTTGCATAACTTAGTAAGGGAAACAGAAGTTGATTCACTTAATGTTCCGGCAAAACTTTATTTAGGAACTTCCCCTGAACAGAAAGAACAATCCAGGAGTTCTTCATCACTCAGCGCCATTCTCAGCATGTCTCAGGACACAGGCAGGTAAAATACACAGGCAGGTAAAATACAAATACATATTGAATGATATCAGTTAACATGTCTTTGTAGTTTATTAAATAGTGTTAAAAACGTCTAATATTAAAGTTGGATCCTAATAATTTCTGCTAATCTGAACACTCAGCTGTTCTCAATTCCAGGCTAACTCTCTGCTCCTTACACCCTGTTCCACTGCCTCACCTCTATGCACTGGTTACCCAGTCACATAAAAGGTAGAACCAAAATAGACCTAGGGCTAGATCTACTAAACTGCGGGTTTGCAAAAGTGGAGATGTTGCCTATAGCAACCAATCAGATTCTAGCTTTCATTTATTTAGTACATTCTACAAAATGACAGCTAGAATCTGATTGGTTGCTATAGGCAACATTTCCACTTTTTCAAACCCGCAGTTTAATAAATATACCCCCTGGAGTCCAAATTCATCAACTATTTGGGGGTGATTCCAAGCTGAATGTTAAAATTACCCCTTTACTTGTCTGTATTTTGAGTTACACACATCTTAAGATACGCACAACCTTAAATCTAGCGTACAGATGAGTCCGGGGCTAAAAATGAGTGAATCATCATCAGTTTGAAAACTGCACCTGTTTTGTGTAGATGTAGATTTTACACTCTGTAAGAAACATATTTGAAAGAAACGTGTAACCCCAAAATAAGAAGCATCTCAAAGTAGCTCGACATGTGTCTTCGCACACTTACTCAGGGGCGGGCTGGGCCGGGGGGCAGGGGGGCATCGGCCCCCCGGGCCGCTCAGAATCACCGATGTTAGGGCCGGCTGTAAGGTCGGCCGGTCATCCCCCAGATTCAAAATCGCCGATTTTTACTGCCGGACGCATCACATGACACGGGATGCGGCCGCCTGTGCGCCCCCCGGGCTGAAGTTGCCAGCCCGCGCCTGCACTTACTGTACTCCATACTTGTGAATGTTCGTGATTGCCTTTCAGAGCCCAAGGGACCGCAAGTGTTAGGGACAAACAGCTCAAAATACTTGCGCTAGTTATGCACCTGTGCAAGAAATTTCAGACAATGTGCAAATGTACATCCAAATCCAAGTTTATTAGAACACATACCATTCCTGATATGATTACATGCAAAACTGTCCCATGCCCTCTACGTGTTATTAGCTAATTGTGCTGGCTGATGATTAGGGTGATTCCAAAAAATGTGCTTTGGTATGATAAAATGTGATCGTGGGAGCGTGCACACCAATGCAATATCGGACCTAACGGTCCTTTATCGTGTGATTGGCCCGATAATTGGATGAAAATCCTGCAGTGTGTACCCAGACTAATTGTTATAAGTTCCTTGATCCTTTGCAAATTTTTATAGGATTTGGCTCAGCATTCGATCAAACACATTGCTGAGGATCTAGGATTCAGCTAAGATAAGCCAGGAGTATGTTATCCCAAATACATTTCTTCTCATAATCAGAAGGTAGGAATATACAGAGGTCACAACGAACCTAATTAAAATCTCTTCACTTCTGAAGTCTATGAGATAATTAGACAGCAGCAATGGGACTATCTTGCTTGTTTTCAGGAAATGGAAATGACTAATGCATGCAAAACATAATTAATGATACGTTTCACTCTCATAGATATGGGAATATGTTGGACAAAGTTGTCACAACTATTAATCATTCATTTTAAGACACAAACTTAGCCAACTACTGATGGTTTCATAGCAGACAATGATTGTAGTTATTGTGCGAGATGTAACGGATCAGGAAGTTTTGCTATTTCCCCCAAGAGGAGAGACGCTGCTCAGTACATGACCTCACCAGTGACCTCCAGCCCCCCTGTGAGGCCAATCAGCCAACAGACATTTAATGGGGTCCTCCAGTGTAGTTGAATTTCTGAGCTGTTCAGAAGTTTATTGAAAGACTACAACATTGTCACACTGGATTGTGATTGGCTACAACAGAGCAAAATTTGTCTACAAAGAATTCACCCAGGGTCTGGAGACCAAATAATTGTTGAAGAACTCTGTCTATAGTCCCTGTTACGATGATTGTGTAGCAAGTAGAGATGCTCACTGACCCCCGTGAACTGGTTTTGGTTTTGGTTTTGGATCTGGATTAGCTTCGTGTTTTGGTTTTGGATCTGTATTTTTTTAATAAAAAAAACTAAAATATGCTAAAATCACATAATTTTGCTCTTTTTTTGTTCCTACATTATTATTAACCTCAATAACACTAATTTTAAGTCATTTGCAGTCAATCTTGACCACCTCACAAGTCACAATATTATTTTCATTAGAGATGGGCGGGCTCGGTTCCCCGAGAACCGAACCCGCCCGAACTTCACCTATCCGAGTACCGAGCCGAGCAGGCTCTGTACTCTGGCGCCAATTTGGAATCAAAATCGAGGCAAAACGTCATTGTGACGTCGTCGGATCTCGGAGCTCGGTTCTCGCAATATTTGAAATCCATAAATACAGCCATCCGCCTCCACAGCAATCCATCGCCATTTGACAGAGGGATAGAGAAGGTTTAGGTCGCAGGCAGCATTAGAGTAGGGACAGAACAATTATTCTTGCAATTGTTACAGCAGGAAGAGAGGAGGATAGAGGAGGCATTTTTGCAAACATTACAAACTGTTGGGGTGTCATATTCCCTCCTAAAGAAACTATTTTCTGCCCAGCACAATTGAAATTATTATATACCAGCACTATATATTTTTGAATTTGCACTAACTACAAGAGCTTGGGGTGTCAGATAGTCCCCTCTTTGAAAAAGTCTATTTTCTGGTGCTGAAATTATTATATACCAGCAGTATATATTTTTGAATTTGCACTACAAGGTTTCCTCCCAAAGTCCACAAAATATAATGGAGGTTAATTGACTGCTGACTAAAATTGAGTTGTATGATTATTCCTTTTATCCCTCTTTTGTTTGAACCAGTAATAAAAATTTTGGGAATTGTTTGGAGATTTGGCGTATGCACCTAATCAATGTACAGTAAGGGCGTGCCAAACTCGAGCGTCTGATTTAAGCTTTGGGCATCTCGAAAGTATGTGTTTTTCAGTTGTATCACTTGCACCAGCTACAGGTCCGGTGTAAGTGCCGAGTGACAGTAACGATTGTCCCGTATGCTAGAATGAAAATATTTGGGAGGAAAAAAACTTTTTTTAAAAAAAAAAAAATGTTTTTTCATTAACGACTATATTATTAAGAGGGGAAAATAATTGAATACTTCCTTTTTTCTATGCATTCTGATGTGACTTTATATTAGAGATGGTCACTGACCCCTGTGTTTTGGTTTTGGTTTTGGATGTCGATTACCTTTGTGTTTTGGTTTTGGTTTTGGCAAAACCGCCCTTGCGTGTTTTGGTTTTGTTTGGTTTTGTTTAGCAATTTGTTTAAAAATCACCTTTTTTGGGCTAAAATAACCTAATTCAGTGCTCCACCTGTTTCTTGGATATGTGAGTTAATTCTACAGCTAATAAATTAGGAAAAAAACAGTTTAATCCCTGGTAGGCCATTCTTAATTCTGCACACAAACCTGGTTGTCTTCCCCCTCCATCTTAGTCTATTGCCAATGTAGCCATCGTCTTTGGGTGTATATTACACCCTACACTTATAGTTAAATAGAAAAAGAAGCATCCTGCAAAGACAATTTTATAAATACAAATGCCCAAAGCAGATGTTCTCTTTGGGTGTATAATATTCCCAGAGATTAAAATTGAAATAGACGAAGAAGCAGCCTGCAAAGACTGTACAATAAAATATAAATACCCAAAGCAGATATTCTGTTTGGGTGTATAATATTCCCCTTGATTAAAATTGAAATAAGAAGCAGCCTGCATAGACTGTACAATAAAATATAAATGGACAAAGGCAGTTTGATGTCTGTCTCTATATGACACCCTACACTTGTAGGTAAATAGCAAGAAACCCAGCCTGCATAGACCTTGAATAAAATATAAATGGGCAAAGGCAGTTTGGTTTCTGTCTCTATATCACACCCTACACTTGTAGGTAAATAGCAAAAAACCCAGCCTGCATAGACTGTACTATAAAATAGAAATGGACAAAGGCAGTTTGGTGTCTGTCTGTGTATGACACCCTCCCCTTATTGTGAAATTGACAAAACAGCAGCCTTTAAAGACTGTACGTTAAATAGAAATGGACAAAGGCAGTTTGGTGTCTGTCTGTATATGACACCTTTCACTTGTAATTAAATAGAAAAAAAGTCAGCCGGCATACACTGTACAATAAAAATATGAATGGACAAAGGAAGTTTGGTGTCTGTCTGTATATGACACCCTCCACTTGTAGTTAAATAGAAAAAAAAAAGCCAGCATAGAAATGGACAAAGGGAGTCTGGTAACTGTCTGTATATCACCTCCGGCACATATAGTTAAATAGAAAAAAATCAGCCAGCATAGACTGTACGTTAAATAGAAATCGACAAAGGCAGTTTGGTGACTGTCTGTATATTACCCCCTCCACATATAGTTAAATGGAAAAAAAACAGCCAGCATAGACTGTACATAAAATAGAAATGAACAAAGGCAGTTTGGTGACTGTCTGTATATGACACCCTCCACTTGTAGTAAAATAGAAGAAAAACAGCCTGCATAGACTGTACGTTAAATAGAAATGGACAAAGGGAGTTTGGTGACTGTCTGTATATCGCCCCCTCCACATATAGTTAAATAGAAAAAAATCAGCCAGCATAAGCTGTGCGTTAAATAGAAATGGACAAAGGCAGTCTGGTGACTGTCTGTATATCACCCCCTCCACATATAGTTAAATAGAAAAAAATCAGCCAGCATAGACTGTACGTTAAATTGAAGTGCCCAAGTCCCTTTCCTCTTTGGGGGTAGATAACACCCTACACTTATATAGAACGTTTTAAAAAGATGTTGTTGTCATCATCCTCACCCTCATCAGTGTGTACACCATCATCACAGACTATTAATTAATCTCCGCTGGAATCCGCCATTAGAGAACTGTCAGTGCTTGGATGTCTTTTATGGTAAAGGCCTTCCTCGTGGAAGATGTAGTTCATTTTGATGAACATCATCTTTTCCACATTTTTCGGAAGTAAGCTCCTACATCGATCACTGACAAGGTTCCCGGCTGTGCTGAACACTCGTTCAGAGTACACACTGGAGGGTGGGCAGCTTAAGTATTGCAAAGCAAGTTTGTACATGGGTTTCCAAATGGCTTGCTTTTCTTCCCAGTAAGGAAAGGGACTGTCTGACTTTTCCATATCAATTACCTCTTGAAAATAATCCTCCACCATCCTTTGCATGTTAATAGTCGGATTGGATGGAGTTATGGGCAAGGTCACACATTTTTTGTGAAATCTTTCAAACCAGCCCAGATGTCAAACTGTTGTGGTCTGCCCCCTGCGTCATCCCTGCTTCGCTTTGGAAGCTGCCTGACAAACTGAAGGAGGAGACGTCGTCAAGCCAAGGCCCAGTTCAGCGGACAACTTGCTAACCAATAGCTCCTTGCAAAGGTTCACATCTCGCTCATTTTGAAGCAAAGAATCAATGTAGGTCTTAAACCTTGGAGTGATCCGAGTTCAAGATTTTAATTGCTCTTGGATCTTTGCGAAGCCTACTCGGCTCGCTACTCGGATACCTGAAGTTCGGGCGGGTTCAGTTCTCGAGGAACCGAGCCTGCCCATCTTTACTTTATATTCAACATATGTATTGTACATTTCTTGCAGTGTCTTGTGTCTGTCTCAATACTGCAAGTGCCGTATACGCAGTGCGTACCTAGACCCATGTTCAACAACAGATGTTTCTTCAGATCCGCTTCTGATTGAATACAGATGTGCGTATGCCCGAGTGTGAATATTATCCGGACAATAGATTATAAGCCTGCGAGCAGGGTTCTCTTACCTCTCTGTCTGTATGTATTACCCAGTATTGTTTTATTACTGTTTGTTCCCAATTGTAAAGCACTACGGAATCTGCTGGCGCTATATAAATAAATGTTGATGATGATAATGTTAATGATGATAATGTTGACATGACCCGGGTGATTTTACGACTCAAAACAGACTTGTGAAGTGATCCAAAACTAGGCGCATGCTGATTTTCCAGGCTCAGTTCCAAGGACTGTGATGTGGTCATGAAATGCGTTAGCAGACACGTAGCCACACATTGTAGGTCTGCACTTTTTGGTTTATTAGACACCCTTATTAGCCTTGGTCTGGCTATAGAAAATTACACAACAAAAATAATTTTATGTGCTGAATTCACTAAATGTTCTAATCGATGTGAATCAGATATTTGAATTCTAGAACTCTATTGTGGGCAGCACTGTGACAATATGGTTAGCATTTCACAGCGCTGGGGTCATGAATTCAATTTCAACCATGGCTCTGTCTGTATACAGTTTGTCTGTACTCACTTTGTTTGAGTGGGTTTCCTCCCAAAGTCCACAAAATATACTGGAGGTTAATTGACTGCTGGCTAAAATTGAGTTGTGTGATTATTCCTTTTATCCCCCCTTTGTTTGAACCAGTCATAAAAATTTGGGGAACTGTTTTGACAAAAATTAATGTATTATCTCAATATCGCAAATCGTCAAACTGAGAGCGCCGGGAGATTTCCTTATTCTACTTTACAAGGAATCGAAAATCAAGGAATCAAAGCAAGCGGTGGTTTTCAAGCTGTGATAACACTACAAATCCCATGCATACAGCAACAGATTACATAAACCTATCACAAAGAAACAACACTTTCAGTTGTCACTGTAGGTTGTTCACATTTGACCCTAATAGCATTAAAAATATTGATGTTATATTGTTGGGACAGGATATTGTCTAAGCCAAGGGCTGATAGTAATTTGTTAGAGATAACTCATCAGTTCTATATCATTACAATCTCAGGACAATGTAGTTCTTCCACCAGTGAGAGTAGTAGTATAATTAGCACATATTTCTAGAAAAGAATGTGGTGTTCTTTACTGGTGAGAGTGATATACATCAGCATTTTATCTACCCCTATCTGTGGACGTGTTAGGTACATGCAACCTGTCATCAAATCAGCAGTCATGCAGTGATGCAGAGTATCCTAGATGTCTTAGGGGACAGTGTCGCCCACAGCATTTTCATTCATATCTTTCATTGAGCTGGGGCTAATGGTATGTATAATCACTGGGATGTTACATGTCACAGTAGTAATTATTGATCTGGGACCTGGAATGCAGGCCTTAAAGGAAGTGGAATTAGCGTCTTGTTACGTTGTTAGGTAACCCAATGAATAACAGAGACGGCATGCTTTTCCTTCATTCATCACTATACCAATTTTGGATTTTTGAAGAAAGACTTAAATTACTGTTGCCCCTATATAGAGCTAATAGGCTAGCACGGTGGCATAGTGGTTAGCACTTCTGCCTCACAGCACTGGGGTCATGAGTTCGATTCCTGACCATGGCCTTATCTGTGTGGAGTTTGTATGTTCTCCCCGTGTTTGTGTGGGTTTCCTCCGGGTGCTCCGGTTTGTTCTCACACTTCAAAAATATACTAGTAGGTTAATTGGCTGTTGTTAAACTGACCCTAGTCTGTGTGTGTATGTGAGAGAATTTAGATTGCAAGCTCCAATGGGGCAGAGTGAGTGTTCTGTACTCACTTCTGGAATTAGTGGTGCTATATAAGTAACTGATGATGATGATGATGATGATGATGTACAGGAAGGGGGCTCCCATGTTGTTGGTGTTTGGGCCAAGGAACCCCAGGGTGATGAAGAGAGGAAGGGGGTGTATTGTTTTAATCAGACCTAAACCTGAACAAACCTTAAGAATGTTGTGCACATCTCGCCATCTAGCTGGTATTTTTCCTGAATTCAGCGTCATGATCATCATAAATTATTACTGTTTCTATAACTAATGATTATAGTTATATATACCATAAAAAGAAGAGTTTAGCTAATATATCAGATTCAGTTGTTTATTGCTCATAATTATCATTACCAAGCAGCATTGTTGTCAATTGTTAGTAAATTTACCGATGGTCATTAAGAAAAAAAATGGCCTCGGTGTCCCGCCGCGCACAATGGCAGAAATCTCTGCATATTTTCCCTAGCACCTCTATAGTACACATTACGTCAACTTGTGATAATTTGAACTTGCCCCTAATTCTTAATTCTCATGTTTGAAAATATTTTACAATTAACATAAATATTGTACTAATAAAAAAAAATTGATTGGCCGTAAAATATATTTTAAGTGTTGTCAACCCTAAGTTGCAGAATTATTGGCCCTTAGTATATTGAGCCTCCAGAATGGCACACATGGGGGTAAATGTATCAAGCTGAGAGTTTTCTGGCGGGTTTGAAAAGTGGAGATGTTGCCTATAGCAACCAATCAGATTCTAGCTTTCATTTTATAGAATACACTAAATAAATGATAGCTAGAATCTGGTTGGCTTTTCAAACCCGCCGGAAAACTCTCAGCTTGATACATTTACCCCATGGTTCTATTGACATTACGTTCGTGTTTCCATCTTCTTGATACTAATTCTTCTTTTGTGTTGCAACTACTGCAGTCCAAGTTCTCCAAGTTTCCCAAACACTGACCATAACGACCATGGACTACACTTTTCCCAGTTACATCTGGCTTCACCGGCTCCACTAAACCTCTTGAGCTGAACTTCCACCATCTTTATGCCCCCTGAGTATAAATTGCCCAGAAAACTAAACACAAAAATGTTTTATCTTCCATGCCTTGAATAGTAAACCTAACACTATTAATTTACAGCCATGTAAACAGGTAGCAAAAACAGGAAAGAGAAGATTATGTAAGTGTTGTCAGATGGCACTTGTCACCTCCCAGGAGAAGGATGAATGATATTTCGTTGGCCGCTCAGCAAGTTTAACTGGAATCTTTGCACTGTTTGCTTTTACTTTTAATTTTCAAAAAAACACTAAAGACTAATCCGGTTTAAAAAAAAAAAAAAGCTGAACATGTTACCTGTAGAAGTATTTGCTCGACATGAATGAACAAACTCCTAACTGCTGTTGTTACCGGACCTGAATAAATCACATTAATATACATCTGTCGTGAAATATGTTGCAGAACTGGTCAATCTGTTTCCCATCGTTTGTTCCCTGTAGCTGCTATTTGCCTGTCAGACAGGTTACCAACCCCTTTATCTTGTCTCTATGTCTACAGATCACTGGTTTAGTTTATAAATAATTATAATAGTATTAATCACCGCGAGAGTGTTAGACAGGTGGAGAAAAGTGAACCTAGTTTTGGGGAAGTACATTTTTTTTAGGAATATTGCAGGTTTGCACTTGATAAATAAAAGTTTGATGTGCAGAACACAGTTTGTTTCAAAATGTACAGGTGTAGATTGATCAAAATATCTAAAAAAGTAAAGATTAGGTGTTGCCCATAGCAACCAATCAGATTCTAGCTATCATTTATCACCATCATTCATATAGCGCCACCAATTCAGCAGCACTTTACAGAGAATATTTGTCACATCAGTCCCTGCCCCATCAGAGCTTACACTCTAAACTACCTAACACACACAGACTAAGGTTAATAATAGCCAATTAACTCTTGTATGTCTTTGGAGCACCCAGAGGAAACCCTTGCAAACTCCACACAGAAAAGGCCATGGTTGGGAATTGAACTCATGACGCCAGCGCTGTGAGGCAGAATTGCTAACCACTGAGCCACCGTGCTGCCCAAATTATTATTTGATTATTATTTAACTGCAGATAAACTGTTTTTTCCGTTCAGTGAAAATCAAGATTCTCCAAATAAACAGGACTACCATAATTATATTCTCCTATATAGGAGTGGCTAATTTGCATATTGTCCCTAGGCGAACTAAAGCCTACTCATTTTTCCTTCATGCACCCTCCCCCTACTCATTCCTTCTTCATGCACCCTCCCCCTACTCATTTCTCCTTCATGCACCCTTCCCCTACTCATTTCTCCTTCATGCACCCTCCCCCTCTCATTCCTTCTTCATGCACCCTCTCCCTACTCATTTCTCCTTCATGCACCCTTCCCCTACTCATTTCTCCTTCATGCACCCTTTCCCTACTCATTTCTCCTTTATGCACCCTTCCCCTACTCATTTTCCTTCATGCACCCTCCCCCTACTCATTCCTCCTTCATGCACCCTCCCCCTACTCATTTCTCCTTCAAGCACCCTTCCCCTACTCATTTTTCCTTCATGCACCCTCTCCCTACTCATTCCTCCTTCATGCACCCTCACCCTACTTATTCCTCCTTCATGCACCCTCACCCTACTCAATTTTCCTTCACACCCCCTCTCTCCCTTCTCAATCCTCCTCCATGCACCTTCTCCATATTCACTCCACCTTTATTCACCATCCCCTTACGCAATCATCCGTTTTGCACCCTCTCAACACTCAGTCATTCTTAATGGATCCTTAACCTGCTCAATTCTCCTTCATGCACCATTTGCTTCATAAATCATCCCTCATGTGGGTTTGTACTAACAGCATAAAATGACGAAAGGTCAAAATTAGTGTCTTCTTTCACATTTATGCGCAGGTGAAAATGTATTATATATTTGTTCTCTTTTATTGTGCGATGCTATAAAATGATAATTGTATGTTCCCTGGAAACCCCATATAAAATCCACTAGACAGATTAAGCAATTGAAAGGTCACTAATGCAGTTCATGAATGTGACCTTTTGCTATAGGTGCAGATTTGGCACCAGAATAAGGATTACACGATCCTCTGCTTGTCTGTACATCACCGTATCCCACAACTAATAAGAATGTGTCATAGCTGAAGAGTGCATTGTTTCTCATGTTTCACTTGTTATTGTCTATTTTATCACTTGTACAATACTCACAATACTCACACTTGTCTTGGGAAAGTTTATGCTATGCAAATATTTTAAATAATCTGCAACATTCGATAAAGTCAATGCATATCCATAGAGTTAAAACATGTACAAAATCAGAGGTTACATTATTAATTAGTAATATACTATAATGAAATATATTTTACTATTGCTACATGTCTAGAAAATAAAATAAGGTGAACCCCAAACTGTAACTTGTTACCTATTGTTAGATCTCCTCTTTACATAGTTGCTCATTCTCCTTCAGGCACATTCTCCCTATTCAAGTCATGCTTTAATCACCATCTCCCTACTCAATTCTCTTTCATGCATCCTCCCCATGCTCAATCATCCATTATATACCCTCCCCATGCTCAATCACCTATTACACATCCTCTCCATACTCAATCACCCATTATACACCCTCCCCATGCTCAATCATCCATTATACACCCTCCCCATGCTCAATCATCCATTATACACCCTCCCCATGCTCAATCACCTATTATACACCCTCCCCATGCTCAATAATCCATTATACACCCTCCCAATGGTCAATCACCTATTATACACCCTCCCCATGCTCAATCATCCATTATACACCCTCCCCATGCTCAATCATCCATTATACACCCTCCCCATGCTCAATCACCAATTATATTCCCCCCCCCCCCCCCCCTATTATGAATCACCCATTATACAGCCTTCCCAAGCTCAGTCACCCATTATACAGCCTCCCCATGCTCAGTCACCCGTTATACACCCTCCCTATGCTTAATCACCCATTATACACCCTCCCCATGCTTAATCACCCATTATGCACCCTCCACATGCTCAATCATCCATTATACACCTTTCCCATACTCAATCACCCATTATACACTCTTTGCTCTCGCAATCATTCCTTATGCATGAGAATTGGATGGATTAGCATCTTAACATAAGCAGGAAAACATGTGCATGAAAAATTACTGTTACCTGCGTATGTTCAGTCAGCTGTGCATCACTAGCATATGCATTAGGTGTACATCAGGTGTAATAAGTGTGTATACTTATTACGCCCCATAATAGTATATAGCTGTGGCTTGACATTGTTAGTGGTAAATGCTGAGGTCAAATTACCCTATTTGTATAAAATACAATAATGTTATGACGTGTCATACGCACAAGAGAGAATAGTGTCTAGATAGTAATTAATTCAGGTGAATAGATGGCAGCAACTTCATATATCAGCCAAATAAATGAATGAAGAACTGTCAATGGAACGGATTAAGATGCCAATCAGATTAGAACCATCGTCATCCTCATTGTGTCTCGTTGCATCAGTCCACTAGAACCCCATGAGTTTCACCTCCTGACGGGTGTATCAGCATCCAAGTCTGCCTCCTACACAATTAGGTGATCACGCCCTTACTGTGCCTCTTCCCTCCCTGGGGAAGTAAGTGTAAAGTATGGCAACATGTGCACACAGACATATGTGTGCTCATTTTTGGTGTCCATGTGCTGTACGGAAATGTATATTTTATAGTTTTACGCACAACCCCACATGAGCCTCATAGTGTCTTGTGTACTATGCATAGGGTGAAAAAAGAACTGTATCAGCCTATTCCCCACTTGCCCAGGACAGAGCATATCATATTACAGTGTACTGCTGGCAATGGCCTGTGATGGCGTACAAGTCCACATACCTCGGCGTGTAGACATCACTGCGATGACCGGCTGTGTACATTGCCGGCTATTCCAGTAGGATTCTCCAGCCATAACATTGAGGTATCTCTACAAGCGTTCTGGAGACACCACGTGCCGAATTGAATCTCCGACACTGTGTTATTTTCTTTCACCCGTTTCTTCCAGACTATGCAGGGGCGCTACCTTATTCATGCACCCTAACGCATAAAGCTGTATGCTGACCGACTTAGATGCCAAATCAGGTAATTTGCATAAAGAACGCAATTATATGTTTTACTCTCTCCCAGGCCAAGAGGGCATACATCATGGTCTGGATTCATATCCAAATGCAAAAAAAGAGCACGATACTTGACTGTAATTCTGATGCATTTCAATTTGTATCTGGGTGTATGTACGTTCACTCTAAAATTTATGTAAACTATAACAGACAGAACAGAATGCAGGATACACAATTTAAAAAAAAAATTAATTTTAGCAAAGAAATGACACATAATACTTCAATCATTTATACAATTTTTTTTAAAAAAATGATATACATAAATTAGGATGTTGTAATGATGGTTGCCAGAGAGGACTGTGGGTAATGCTAACGGGAAAGGAGTCAAACGAGAAACTCTTCTTGAAAAAGTACATAAACGCTTAGGGTACCTTTCTCTGATTGTACTAACTGCAGGTGCTGGCTGGCAAATTGTAGCCCGGGGGCCAAGACTCATCTCATCAGCCTATTAGGAACATTTTAAAGGAAAAAAATGTAGGTGTCCCAGGGACCCAGCCCCAGTCCCTCCCCCTTTAGGGTGCAAACTCCCGAGCAGGACACTCTACCCTCTTGTTTTCCTTCCTACCCCATCCGGTCCATCTTCTCACCCCTGTACGCCACCTTCTCCCTGGTCTCTCCGTCACCTCCTACTGCGTCTTACGATCTGTACCTTGCTCTTATGTCCCCTCGCACAGGCTTGTCACTTTCCCCAATTCTCTATTATGTCATCTGTTGCTTTCTTGCTCTACTCCCCGCTGTCTCCTAAACTATAATAATAAAAGAACAATAAGTTAGGAAAAGTTGCATATGCAGGCTAATATCTTAAAGTTATCTGAAGGTGGGAATGTCCTTTTATGTACTTCAATATATTATTTAAGGTTAGCTCTTTTTTAATGATACAGAATTCAGTCTAGTGATTTGTCTTTCTCTTCCTCATTTGAACCAATGTACAGTAACACCCACGATCCCTGTCCTGCCAATACAGCCTCGTAGAATTCCAGGAGACAGGCGATGCATAGCGCTCACATCCTGGAATAATGGCTTTATTGATACACGCAATGAACTCATGCTTTTTATCCTGATTTACTCCCACTTATGCTTCTCTTCAGCCATCCCTGCAGATCTATAATTTTCTATTCTATCCGCGGAATCCTTTTCAATAACAACATTTTGCAAGACTCCTGCCATTCCTCTGGGGTGTCCGGTGACCTCAGCACAGCTCTATGAACGAAGGTAATAATCACGTCCTTTCTTTCATTCTACTCGAAGAGTCAGGTCTGTGATATGCAGCCAAAATTCCACACCACCTTTTTTTTTTCTGTAGGATACTTAATTTTTTAAACAGAGCCGGTTTATAACTGTAACTGTCTTATATTCCGCTAATATAAGACAGTAATAAATTTTATCAAATTCAGTGTGACAGTTTAATGCTGATAAGTTATTAAGTATCACATGCAATGATGTAATTACTTTTTTTTGTTTTTTCTGTTCCTTGCAAAATCCTTAAAACTTTATGGCTGTTACGCTGGTTTGAATGAAGAGGACAGTTTGAAAAGCAATTTTTATTTTTGGCTACTAGGTCTAGTGATAGACTTATTCATTTGTTTGTGAAATTAGTGCAAGTGCAACAATTACAATTACATTTAACAATTACATAAAATGTAATTGTTGAGCCTGAGGTCACAAAACAGAACCAGCCTTGAGAAACATCCCTGAATAACAGGTCTCACCGGAGTATCGTTGTGCGGCCTACACTGATGGTTGTCAGAGAGGACTGTGGGTAATGTTAACAGGGATGGGAGTCAAACGAGAAACTCTTCTTTAGCAAAATCATAAAAGTTTAGGGTACCTTTCTCTATTTGTGCTAATTGCAGGGGCTGACTGGCAAATTCTAGCCAGGGAGGGGGTGGGATGGGTGAGAGTTGACTCTGCAGCTTATTAGGAACATTTTAAAGGAAAAAAATGTAGGCGGCCCAGTTACCCAACCCCCCAGCCCAGTCAGCCCCTAGCTAATTGTGTAAATACTATGGGAAATACTCTGTAAAAGTGTATTGTTTTTTTATTTTGCCCATAAAAATATATTTACTCCACTAAATGAAGGCCATATATCTACTGGAACAATATAATATTCACATAGATCTCAAAATCAATAAAAGAAAAAAAGTGGTCTTGTCATTAACATGTAACCTACCATTGGTCACGCAGAGGTTTAATAACGATTCAGTCAGCTTCTTGCTTTGTTCTCCTTTACATCATAGCAGGAAATATTATTATTTCCAGGCTTTACCCTCACTCAGAGAATCCGTCAGATGACGGACAGGAAAAGTGAGAGTTTCATAAATCCTTTTCATGTAACACCTCCCTCCCACGCAGTGCTTAGAAAAGTCCTTACACTGGATTAGTGACACGGACGACTTGTGTGCGATCAGGTCATTACTGCTATGTGAAAACCGCCATGGACTTCGCAAAGCCAATTATCCACGCTTGAGAGGGCTACATGGTATTTGCCGGAGGTTTGTTAGATGTCTCCAAATACCTGTAGATTGCAACACATCTCTGTATGAAAACTAATTTAAACATGTATAGCTATAAACATGGCTAGGGCAGTACCATGCTTTTATTTATATAGTACATTGTTATAATTTCATCACTTTGGAGACAATTATTTAACATTGTCAAATGACTTTATAGAATTGATAAATATTTTTAAAAGTTCTGGCCGGGGATCTTCAGTAGAATTTTAAGTAGCGTCGTCAATGCAACAGCTTTGTGAGCTAGCTACCAATCATCGCTTCCGATCCCCGGTCTGTCTACTCTCTATCCCCCTAATACTGTACATCGTTTGCATAAACCACCTAGCGGTTAATAACTTTTACCTTTTACATTATTTCACTTACCAAGCGTTATCTTACCGCTATAAAATAAAGACACCAGACACTAATTTGGAGAATGAAAGGACACAAATTTTATTGAAAATTAAATTTAACCTAAATGGTGGCAAATAAGAGTAAGACCAAGCAGCCTTCGGCCATTGCTAGAAACCGTAAAGTTCTTGAACTAAATATTGCAATACTTCTAGGTGGTGGAGCCCAACTCTACCCCCAGCTTTGGCTCCTTAGCTGAGGCCCACCCCGACCAAACGGTGCCCCATAACTTGCCCAAGGATAGTCAAACTAATCGAACATCCCTGTTAGGGGAGAGAGCCCAACTCGACACCCGAATGTGTCATTATGGCCTCTGATTGGACCGCTTTACGCAACCTGGACGTAGAGCAACAAACATAACAGACAGACAAAAACAAAGGGCCTGAGTGGACTGGGAACTTTCCAGAGGGCAAGAGAAATCCAACAGCCACTAACCGTCCTTATAAGCCCTCCCTAGCATAGCTCCTCCCTAAGCCCCTAACCCAATTGGCTAATAGCTCCTAAACCACTCCATGTTAAGTTAACTCTTGTGAAGCTCATTACTTTTACTTTAATATAAACAACCTCAGCGTTTATGCTACTTCGGGACAATTCCGGCCCTCTGTTATCCTTACTAGCATTACAGGCATAAGTAAAGTGTTGACCTATGACCAGATTTTGAACATTGAACGACGTACGACCAGATTTTGCAGTCAGAGGGTTCTGAAGTAATTTACAATTTGAATTGCAGAATATTGAGAAATATTGAATCATTTTAAATGGTCTTGGTAAATATTGGAGTTAAAAACGACAAATTTTGAACAACGAAAAAAAACAACTTTTTTTTTAAGCTTTCAACATGTCTGATGATGATGAGCATCAGGAACTCCTTGTACAATGTGGGATAGGTGTACTACTGATTTCAGTTTGCCGAACAAGATATTTAAATGAAATTCAGGGTCTGCAGTGGGCACATTATTCCCAAATCCCTTTCCTGTCCTCTTCTGGTTTTCCTCTTACCTCTCCAACCTCTCCTTTTCAGTCTCTAGACCTAACTCCACCCCACCTATTTTATTTTACCAGTCAGAGATCCATTGCCACCCAGCTCCTCTCCCTCTACTTCTCCTCGTTTGGTGACCTCATCAACTCATTTGACTTCCAGTACCACCTGTATGCTGATGACAGCCAAACCTATCTTTCCTCCCCTGACCTATCCTCTTCCCTTATATCTCATCTCTTCTGCTGTTTCTCAACCGTCTCATCTTGGATGTCCCAGTGCTCCATATTTCCATGACAGAAATAATCCCCACCCCTTCCAGGGCTCCCTCATCCCCCTTCTCTCTTTCTGTTCAACACAACCCTTTTTTCTGTCTCTCAATTTCGCTGTCTAGGGGTCATCCTCAACTCCTCCCTCACCTTCAACCGTCCCAATCAGTCCCTCTCCAAGATCCGTCCCTTTGTCACCTCCGAAGCCACCAAAACTCTTATTAACTCCATTATAATCTCTTGCCTTGATTACTGCATCCTCCTTTTCTCTGGCCTACCCAACTTAGACTTCTCCCGCGCCGCCCCCCTTCATTGGAACATGCTTCCTCACTCCATCAGAACATTCCCTAATCTGTCCTGTTTCAAGCGAACATTAAAAACCCACCTTATCTTAAAAGCCTTCCAGTCACCTGCCTAACCACCCACCTGTCGGCTGCCTCTCCCTCTCTTCCCTTCTTCCCTCCTCCTCAACTCTGTCTCCATGTCACCCGTTTCTATATCTAACCCTAGTGTCTCTGTCTGTCTTCCCCTCCCTTTAGATTGTAAGCTCCTTTGAGCAGGGCTTCCTGCCTCCTGTTTCCACCACTTTTAACTGCGTTCTCCAGCAACTCAGCCTACCTCCCCTCTGACCTTCTGCCCTCCGACTCCTCTCGCTTCTCTCTGTTCCTCTCAGTGGCTCTTAACCTGTCATCCGCGCCCACACTCTTGGGCTCAAGTTGCCAGCCTGTACTGACTATCCCTCACCCTCTCTCTCTAGCTGTGCTTCGAGCTCCCTGAGTTATAGTGCTTACTGTTACTTGTACTGTGCTGTTTCACCTTGTACTGTGCCATTGTTTGTCCTTGTACGGCGCTACGGATACCTTGTGGCGTCCTATAAATAAAAAAGAATAATAATAATAATAATTGAAGGGGGTGGTCCAAACGTGATAGTGAACTTTACTTCACACTTTCTACCATGCATTTCCATCTGGAATCACAGTCCTGCAAAAGGAATGGCAAAGTGACTTTATGGGGCAGTTCCATCAAGTAGAATATGTGTGAACATGAAAATTAAGATTGTTGATAGTACGTTGATGGCTCATGAGTACTATTATTGCCCAGGTTGCTTGGTTTTGCCCAACGTACTAGTTTGTTATCAGTTCTCTATGCAGTATATTAAGATAAACCTGCATCTAGAGTTCACTTACCTGATGAAAAATTAGTAGCTAATTTGAATATATTACTCCACCCCATCTCCTATCAAATTGATAATAACATTTCCAGATTGTACTCATTAACATTTTTGCTTCCTTCTGGTTGAAAAAGATAATATTATTGTGTCTTCCTAACCCATTTATTTGGGCGCTGGAGATTTCATCTGACATGTATTATTTCAATTTTAAACCATATAAGTCTGAGCTCAGCTGCCTCCTCACCTCCTATACACTGCAGCAAACCTTGGCAGGTTGCCAGATTTATTATTAGTTTTTCCATTGTTGCAACAATGTTGCAGCTCTCAGTAAAGCAGTAAACCCTTAGACCGACTGGTCAGTGGTCAACCCCCCCCCTCCCTGTCCAACATTGGATCACCCCCTGCAGCGGTGGAGTCACTCAATGGGGGGCGGGGGGTAACTGGAGTCTTGGACTCCTGTACAGATGATACTTTTTTGTGTTACCGTCATTATATATTTGTTTTCTTGTGAACCTTTTTTTAAAATGTACTGTTGTTTCTTTATGGCAGCTGGGTTTTAATAGTCCTTAACAAGTCCACAACCAGCTCTTGTGGCAGCAACAGCATTATAACCAGCAAAAGAAGAAACTGAGCAAAGACACTTAAGGCTAGATTTACTAAGCTGCGGGTTTGAAAAAGTGGGGATGTTACCTATAGCAACCAATCAGATTCTAGCTGTCATTTTGTAGAAAGCACTAAATAAATGACAGCTAGAATCTAATTGGTTGCTATAGGCAACATCCCCACTTTTTCAAACCCGCAGCTTAGTAAATCTAGCCCTTAGTGTCTTTCACGTACAACATGCAATTCCAAATATGGAAACAGTTTCAGTAGTTCAGAGCTACTGAGCAAGGTCAACTTGTATTATGCTCATAATTTTGCTGCCAAAAAAATCACTGGTTAATGCCTTGAAAGATGTTCACAGCACAGAAGCAACAAACTTTCTACAGGTTACAGGTAAATAACATAAATCCCATTTTCCCGGTCAAAGTAGTATGACCCAGATAAAAGGAAAAGCTGTTGGCAGCTTTGATGTGTAGTCTAAGGCTTCTATTGCCGGTAGGGCTTTTTAGTTGTTAAAAGCTAGAGGCGAAAGAAAATACATAGACGTTACAGCACTGTGTCTAAAGACAGCATTTGCTATGTCATCATGACCCTCAGATTCAGAAAATAGCTAGACATAGGAGTCAGGAGAAAAGTAGCAATTGAATTATAGCAAGATTGGTATCCAAAAGATATATATTTATCTGTGTGCCAAACATGTTCATTTATTTAAAATAAACCCCATTTTGACAATTATTGTAGTTGTTTGATTCGTTTTCACGTGCTGTTTTATAGTGCATTTCTCATGCAAAGCTAAAAATTCTAGCACGGTCATGTTCCCTCCTCCTTTGAAACTTTGCAAAAAATACGCTCTTTCCTACCAAAACCCTTTCCCATTCTCTCATTACACCCTGTTTCGACTATTGAAGTCTGCTCCAATCTGTTTTGCCCCTCACCCATGTATCACTGCTACAATACATCTTAAATGCCACTGCTGGGTTAATCTGCCGTTCTTGCCATTCCACATCCTCTGCAACTGGCTCCCTGTAATCTCCAGAATCACAATTATAATTTTTATTATTATTATCAGTTATTTATATAGCGCCCCTAATTCCGCAGCGCTGTACAGAGAGCGCATTCGCATCGGTCCCTGCCCCATTGGAGCTTACAGTCTAAATTCCCTAACAAACACATACACACACACACACACACACACAGACACACAGACACACAGACAGAGAGACTACAGTCTAAATTCCCTAACATACACAGACAGAGAGAGACAGAAA
Organism: Mixophyes fleayi; assembly: GCF_038048845.1. NCBI lineage: Eukaryota > Metazoa > Chordata > Amphibia > Anura > Limnodynastidae > Mixophyes > Mixophyes fleayi. Next base: position 15,348,408 of record NC_134406.1, on the reverse strand, counting down.
GACAGAGAGAGACTAGGGTCAATTTTGATAGCAGCCAAGTAACCTACCAGCATGTTTTTGGAGTGTGGGAGGAAACCTGAGCACCCGGAGGAAACCCACGCAAACACAGGAAGAACATACAAACTCCACACAGATAAGACCATGGTCGAGAATCAAACTCATGACCCCAGTGCTGTGAGGCAGAAGTGCTAACCACTAGGCCACTGTGCTGCCCTCGATTCAAGCTACTTTCCCTTATCTTCAAATCCCTCCACAAAACCTCAACCTCACGCATCAATGTTCTCAATATGATATATTATCCTTCACATTCTCTTAGATCTGCCTCTAATCTGGGCCTCGATTCTCTCTGATTGCCACCTTTGACTCCCATCTCCAAGACTTCTCCTGTGCTGCCCCTTCTTATGAAACTTCCTACCCTGCCTGACCAGACTCTGCCTCAACCTTCAATCTTTCCACCGCTCTCTAAAAATACACCAATGCCCTATGATCTAAACCCCACCCAACTGATACTACTTCCTCTGCACAATACCAGCTATCATCGCATCCCTTTACCTCTAGCTTCTAAGCTCTCATGAGCAGGTTCAGTGATGCAAAGTTTTGCGGGACCTCATAACTAAACGATGATGATAATAATGATGATGAAGTAAATCATCAGCCAGTGTGTCGGATAATCTTTAGCCAGTCATCGACACTAAAAGGTTACAGTAATCATCCAATTTGATAATTCTCTTTAAAAAACAACATGGGGTCTACTTAAAAAATAATTGGTACGACTATTGGATATCCAGAACTGTTACTAATATGGGTGGCTAAATTGCAATAATTTAGATGATATTCCATCATACTTAATCAAATTTAATCTAACAGAGTTGGATTTAATGATTTGATTGGGTATGAGACGTCCACACAGGTACAATAGCCAAACCGGGGCAAATCGACCAACCAAAATCTTAACATGTAAGGACAGTTTAAAGAAGTATGTCATCCAAAACTATAAATGAAGTGTTGGGTGAAGTGCAAAGAGTTAAAACACTCTCTTTAATGGGATGTTCATGGGGGGAGAGTATTAAAATGAGTGGGAATCGAAGAGTGAAATGACCCATCATTCCTGGAAGACCCAGTAGCAGGAAAACATTCTAGTTTTGTTTAAACTTCAATTCACCCTAAATTATTTTTTTTAGATTTAGGGGGAGTTATCGGTCATATGTTAGCTTAAAATATGTGGGAGGTCATTCGTGAAGCACTAAAGCAGTTTTAGATTCACTGTGCACCTAGATTTTGATCGAAGCACATAGGTTATCAGAGCAAGATGCGGGAGATGGGTAAAGTTAAGAAAATATAGAGTAGCCCGTGTGCCTCATTTTGCAGATCAGCACAGAAATTAGATTTAATTTTGCACAGCAAAATTATTGTAATGAGATAAAGGGTGGAGAGTAGTAGTTCAATTTCCCATTTCTATTCCACTTAAAGGACTTCAGTTTTGCACCAGCTTAGAGACTAGGCTCTTTGGGTCTCATCCTGTACTTACAATGGGACCCGGGTACCCCACGCGTTTTGCAATGTGTTATTTTTGAACCGTGCAATTTAATAAAAACTTCACATCAAGCGGCATTTTTCAAAGCTGTGCGATGCATCCACCAATTTTTAGGTCTGGTTTTCATTGACGAGATTGGTCAAATCGCTGCATTTTGAGTAAGATGCTTGATCAACATTTCACCACTAAAACATATCTACAAACTAGCAGCAAAAGACATAGAGACAGATATTATGCTATGTACAACTTTATATATGCTATACAGATGCTTCCAAGGCACAGATTTAACAATCGTCATCATCAACCCGTAAACTTGCCTGCAAAGAGATACTCTGTTTAAAAGGCATATATTAAAGATGCGTTTTGTTGGGTTTATAAACCAGTACTTTGCTACAAACCACATTCGTTTTGCTATAAAATTGTCGATAACAAATTTACGCAAACCACAGATTATTAAATACTATTTCTAATAGAGCTGTCCAGCAGTGTTGGTGGGTTTTGCAAAACATAATTTTACAGGTAGTGCAGCCTTTATTTTACTTTCAGCGTCTCCTTTCCTTCAGAGATTACAGAATAACACAGGCTTCAAACATTGTTGTTTAATGTAAAATGTTTGATATTGGTCTATAATTTTAGTGATCTGCGGTGAGGAATGGAAGCTATATGCCAGTGTAAATGCTATTCCATCTGTATGTAGATACAAAAGAGGCATCTTTAACTATTGACTGTCAGACGCCGTCCCCGCTGATTCCCCGTCAGATGGGGAACGGACGTCTGACACCTCTGTCTGCTGCCACGGACTTCCGGGTATCGGGCGCATGCGCCCTGGTCTCAGTCCCGTTGCTAGGCAACGGGACGCCGCGTCACTAATCCACTGCCGCCTCCCGCTCTCTCCGCCAATCACCACAGTCTGGATTCTATTTAAACCTGCCTCTGGCGCCATTAGGGTGCCAGAGTAACAGGTTCACCACCAGTGTTCCTGGCTTCCTTAGTATCCATACTTCTGAGTATCCTGCTTACTGTCTTCCTGTTGTGACCCGGCTTGGCGACCATCCTACTCTTCTGTGTGACCCCTTCGGTACTGTGACTTCGGCTTGGCGACTACTCTACTGGATTACCCTTCTGTACATGATATTCCTGATTGCTGTGACCCGGAACCGTCTGACCTTTCTACACTACACTGGTGACTGGCTAATAGAACCGCGACCTGCGTGCCCTGTGCAGCGAAGTCCAAACCTCCTTGCGGGGGTCCCTGGTGAACACCAGGGGTACGTTAGACTCTGCGCCTGTTAGACCAGTTGCGCTAATACCGGTTAGTGTTTACTCCTCTCCAGTGCCCCTAGGCCTACGACAAGCTGAATGACTTAATTGTTTCTTAATTATTTAATTAGTGGCATCTATGACACATGGGCAAGTTGCACAAAAATTTCATCCTCTTCCAGAGATCTCAATATTTATAAGATGCATTATGATACATGAAGGTTTCATTTTGCAATCAGTAATTTCATTGCCTTCCTGTGTAAGGTATCATTTCGTCATTCATCAGGTATCCCAAACATCTTACATAAATCTCTTTTCTCCATTCAAGAACGGTACCAAACATGTCAGTAGTCATAACTCAAGATCTTTGGCAAATAAAACAATGCATTACAATGTGTCAATGAGCACCTCCCAGTACATGAACTAACCCAAATTGCTTGAGGCTAATCTAACATTCAGGACAATAAACAGGTAAATTACAGATAATGAAAGTAAAACAACTAGCTAATTGGTTTAATGGATAATGGATATGATTTACAAAATTGGCCCAGTGTGGGTAAATATTTTGACAGTAGACTGGAATGTTCACAACCGTGCGAGGAATCTACAATGAACAAATGTGGTGTTCTAAAAATAACAAAAATATATATATATACTGATCAGCCAAAATATTAAAATCATTGAAAGGTTAGGTAAATAACATTGATTATCTTGTTACAATGCCACCTGTCGAAGGGTGAGACATATTAGGTAATAAGTGAACAGTCAGCTGTTTCAAAACAGGAAAAATGGCCAAGTGTAAAGATCTGAGCGACTTTGACAAGGGCCAAATTGTGATGGCCAGATGATTGGGTCAGAACATCTCCAAAACGGTAGGTCCTTTGTAGTGTTCCCGGTATGCAGCGATTAGCACCTACCAAAAATGGTCCAAGGAAGGACAACTGGTGAACTGGGTCATGGGCGCCCAAGGCTCATTGATGTGCATCGGGAGGGAAGGCTAGTCTGTCTGGTCCAGTCCCACAGAAGAGCTGCTGTAGCACAAATTGCTCAAAAAGTTAATGCTGACTATGATAGAAAGGTGTCAGAGCACACAGTGCATCACTTACTGCATATGGGGCTGCGTAGCCACAGATCGGTCAGAGTACCTAAGCTGACCCCAGTTCGCCACTGAAAGCCTACAATGGGCACATGAGCACCTGAACTTGACCATGGAGCAATTGAAGAAGGTGGCCTGGTCTGTTGAATCCCATTTTCTTTTACATCATGTGGATGGCCGGGTGCGTGTGTATTGTTTACCAGGGGAAGCGGTGGCGCCAGGATGCACTATGAGAATAAGGTAAGGCGGTGGAGGCAGTGTAATCCTGCTAGGGCGATTTTATTTGCTGGGAAACCTTGGGTCCTGGCATTCATGTGGATGCTACTTTGACATGTGCCCCCAACCTAAACATTGTTGCAGACCAAGTACACCCCTTCATGGCAACAGTATTCCCTGATGGCAGTGGCCTCTTTCAGCAGGATAATGCGCCCTATCACACTGCAAACATTGTTCAGGAATGGTCTGAGGAACATGACAAAGAGTTCAAGGTGTTGACTTGGCCTCCAAATTACCCAGATCTCAATCCAATTGAGCATCTGTGGGATGTGCTGGAAAAACAAGTCCGGGCCCTGGAGGTCCCACCTCACAACTTACAGGACTTAAAGGATCTGCTGCTAACGTCTTGGTGCCAGATACCACTGGACACGTTCAGAGGTCTTGTGGAGTCCATGTCAGGGCTATTTTGGTGGCACGAGGTGGACCTACACAATATTAAGCAGGTGGTTTTATTGTTGTAGCTGATCGGTGTATATATAATTATATATATATATCCCCACAGAAAACATCTAGTCATCACATTATCTTCATATCTGGATGTGTTTGTAGACTGTAACATGTGTTTAAGCTACGATATGCAAGTGGGAAAGACTTTACTAAGTGTATGTAGACAGAGTACAGTCTTGCAAATTAGTTGAGTGCAAACTATGCTCTGTTCCCAGTCATTTTAGATTTATATTGTCCTTCAATAGACCAGAATCAAAGCTTTTATTCAAAATATCTTTCGGTCTGATATATTTATGATTTTCCGCTGTATATTTATCAATTTTAATAGTAATAATTTAATATGAAGTAAAATCAATATTAGGCTTAGCAGTCCTTTAATTCCAGAAATGTTTTACATTACGGGATAAGCTGGCACGCCAGCGGGAGCTTTCATTTAGAGCTTTGGTACAGTAGCACAGAGGTCTTTTTCAGCTATAGCAAATTATTATTATTATTTCAAAGTCTTGCATTTTCAAAACATTGGAAAATGCACAGTACACTGAGTTCAGCAGCTCCAGCTCTCTCATCTCACCTTAGAATTGAGTTCCAGCCAAGCCGGTGATCCGTAGGGAAGATGTCAGCCACAGCTGCCTGTGGGTGGTCTCCTGCCTGCTATGGATGTCTTACAGCACCAGTCTCTGGGATCAGACAAAGACACAGTTATGATTTTGTGGCTCTCCCCAGCATTGGAAAACGTCAGTCCTGTAAGATTTCTGTGTAATTTACACACATTCTTAATGTGATTATACAGCGTGGGAAAAAAGAATAACAGAGCAGAGGCGATGGTTTATGGAGCCACACTGAAATACAAAAGGGATCATTCTGGTGCCACTGCCAAACCCCAGTTTTCTTTTGGCTATTCCATTGCTTTAATCATAGACTTTATAAGTCAAAATCCTGGCATCTTAGACACAATAATCTTGACGAAAAATCCACAAAAAGCTTCGGTAAATCATTGGGTTACAATTCTGGTGCTGTTTAGTGTTTTCATTTGATGCCCTTAAGATTCTTCCATCAATTTATTACTAGGTTGTACAGACCGTATTGTACAGAGATCTCGCTGCCAACCACACCAACTCTACTCTTGGGGACAGCTTTACTAACTCCACATAGATAAGACCATGGTCGGGATTCAAACTCATGACCCAAGTGCTGTGAGGCAGAAGTGCTAACCACTGAACCACCGTGCTGCCCATGTGAATTGTGCACTGTCCAGAGCCTCTGGGTTTATCCTGCCTTGTGAGCATTTATCTGACTCATTGGGTAAATGCTCAAAACACATGATCGACCCGATGCTTCGTGGTAAATTGATGTTTCGGGTGGAAGAGAAAGACACCATTCTACTGGCACTCTACTTGCTGGCACCCCTCCCGCATGGACAGCAGTAAACGTTTGGGGCCAGACTGGACTAGGGGCAGTAGGTGAGAATATCCGGTGGTAATCAAGTTATCGGTGCTGTAAACACCCCTTTAATCCTACAGAATTATTCCTATAGTGAACAGAGCCACAAAGAAAAAATAACCACTTAAAATAACCAGTAAAAAGACACAACGTCAATCCGAAGAGAGGACACTGCGACTGTTGCAATTGACGTCAGTTACATGCGCGACTTGCGCATTTCAGAATTTAAAGCGCCAACGCATTGACCCAGGTAAATATTCACTTTACTTTAGGGGTTCATCATCATCATCAACATTTATTTATATAGCGCCAGCAAATTCCGTAGCACTTTACAATTGGGAACAAACATTAATAAGACAATACTGGGTATAACATACAGGCAGAGAGGTAAGAGAACCCTGCTCGAAAGCTTACAATCTATAGGACAATGGGAGTTAGAAACACAAGGGCATGTGCTACATCATATTGCACATAGGACCAGCCAGACTGCAAAGGTAAAAGTACTGAGTGGGCTGTGTGTGTTGCAATGTTGGTCAGGTTGTTGTCTTGCGTTAGCTGTGTAGAGGGTGGCAATAGGGTAATCTAGGGAAATTAAGATGATGGTTGAGGAATATCATAACCTTGTCTGAAGAGGTGGGTTTTCAGTGAACGCTTGAAGGTTTGAAGACTAGAGGAAAGTCTTACTGTGTGAGGGAGGGAATTCCACAAAGTAGGTGCAGCCCGGAAAAAATCCTGTAACCGAGATGTTGATGGCCTTGTATGTTAGTAGAAGAATTTTATATTGGATTCGTTGAAATACAGGCAGCCAATGTAGAGACTGACAGAGTGGCTCAGCAGAGGAATAACGGTTTGTAAGAAAAATCAGTCTAGCCGCTGCGTGCAAAATAGATTGTAGGGGTTCAAGTCTGCCTTTGGGAAGACCAGTAAGGAGGGATATGCAATAGTCGATGCGGGAGATGATGAGTGCATGAATTAATGTTTTTGCGGTGTCTTGTGTCAGATATGTGCGTATTCTGGAAATGTTCTTTAGGTGTATGTAACATGATTTAGATATAGAGTTGATGTGGGGAATAAACGACAGTTGTGAATCAAGGATTACACCTAGGCAACGAGCTTGCGGGGTGGGATTTATGGTCATGTTATCGACAGAAATAGAAATGTCAGGCAGGAAGCTTCTGTTCTTGGGTGGGAATATTATTAATTCAGTTTTTGAAAGATTGAGTTTGAGTTGGCGAGAAGACATCCAAGATGAAATGGCAGAAAGACAGTCAGTAACGCGAGACAACACAGATGGTGAAAGATCAGTAGAGGATAGATAAATTTGTGTATCATCCGCATAGAGATGATACTGAAATCCAAAGGAGCTTATTAGTTTTCCAAGAGAAGTGGTGTAGATAGAGAATAGCAGAGGACCTAGGACTGAGCCTTGTGGAACTCCAACTGATAAAGGAAGCGGAGCAGAGGTGGATCCAGAGAAATTAACACTGAAAGAGCGATTAGATAGGTAGGATAAGAACCAGGATAGGACAGTGCCTTCAAGACCTAGGGATTCCAGCGTTTGTATGAGGAGAAAGTGGTCAACAGTGTCAAATGCAGCAGAGAGATCCAGGAGAATTAGAAGAGAGTATTGGTTATTATTTTTTGCTGTGATCAAATCATTGACAACTTTGGTCAGCGCCGTCTTTGTGGAGTGTTGAGAGCGAAAGCCTGACTGAAGAGGATCCAATAAGTTGTTTGCTGTAAGAAAGTGTGTGAGGCGAGTGTAGGCAATTCTCTCGAGAAGCTTGGAGGGCATGGGAGATGGGGCGGTAATTTATGAGAGAGTTAGGGTCAGAATTCTGTTTTTTTAAAATGGGAGTAATCACTGCATGCTTGAATATAGATGGAAAAATACCAGTAGAAAGAGATAGATTACAGGGGTTAGGAATAGGATTAGGATTAGGGTTAACGATTAGCGTTAGGGTTTAGGAATAAAATTCATATTAACCTGCTCCATGGGTTGCCACTTTAAAAAAAAACAAACAACGCATATAATTGACGTCATTTGCAACAGTCCTCTCTTCGGATTTACAGTGTGTCTTTTTACTAGTAAGTGGTTATTTTTTCTTTGTCGCTTTATTCACTATAGGAACAATTCTGTAGGATTAAAGAGTGTCGGTGTTTACAGCACCGATAACTCGTACTACACCCATAATATCAAGTGCTCCCAACATTTTCTATTTGTCAACACATTTTACCTACACATTACGTAATTCTAAAATGTATCATAATTTGGGTTTTAGCACATAGAGGACAAAAGAGGGACAGGGATTAAAAACAGAGTTTTGTACCCAAACCCATTAGTGTGGTGAATGCTATTTCCAGGTCCGACGGTGCCGCAGATTTGCTGGTCTTTAGTTTTTTCTGACCTATGTGCAAAAAAAACCTCTCATTGCAAACATGACTACTTCCTGTTTTTTGGGGTTAGCAGGCGCTGGTTGGTTATCTGAGTAAGAGTTAAAATGGTGAACGTGGCAGCTGTGGCTTTAACTTTGTCTTCTTCATCATCATCATCATCATCATCATCACTGTACAGAACATCTCGATAGATTGATTGTCATGTATTTATTATTAGTTCAATGAAGCTAATTATTGTAGTGTTGGGTTTAATCAGAAAACCTAAAAAAAATGTACCCTTGCAGTTCTGTACGCATGTTCCTCTTCTCTCACCTGTATGGGAGCACCCCCACATTCTGTTTCTGAGAACTGCCCCCCAGAATGTTTCCAGGATTGTGGGCCCAATTTGAAATGTTTAAAGTGCAAAAACATCACTTTAAAGCCCATCCTAATAGCACATAAGGACCATGGACTCCATTAAGTTATCCAAATAACTTCCTATGTTAGTGACATGTGTAAGTAACGTACATTTTAATTCATTTTATTCCAAACAAACCAGACCAGTCTGATGCCTAATGTCAGCTACCTCCAGAGACATGCAAAACTAAGCCCGTCTGTAAGGAGCAAAATGTATGGAGCAACCCTATAAACACTCCCCTGCGCTGTGCCCTAAATACTCCTTCTTTACCCTTTTACATCTGGGCACAAATGAAGCACGCTAGAACACCCATATCACCCACCTTCTAACTTCAGGAGATACAACATTTTCATCCCAGCAGATACCAACGTCTTTAGTAATCTTAATAATTAGGGGCCTGATTCATTAAGGATCTTAACTTCAGAAAATTCTTATTTCAGTATCCTGGACAAAAAAACCATGTTACAATGCAAGGGGTGCAAATTAGTATTCTATTTTGCACATAAGTTAAATACTGACTGTTTTTTCATGTAGCACACAAATATCAACTTTAGATTTCAGTGTACAAATAAGCTATCAAGTATTTGTGTGATACATGAAAAACAGTCAGTATTTAAATTATGTGCAAAATAGAATAATAATTTGCACCCCTTGCATTGTAACATGGTTTTTTGTCCAGGATACTGAAATAAGAAGTTTCTGAAGTTAAGATCCTTAATGAATCAGGCCCTAGATCATTATCGGGCATGGTAGTAAATTTGGTTGGAAGATGACCACTGTAAGCCTTTGTGAGTGGTTGTCTACTGAACACAGTAACAACGCCTATACTGCTAGACATGATTTAGCAGCTGAACCCATCAGTATAACCAGCCATTGGTGTGGCCAAGTCAGACTGTGATCCTATCACTCAAAACACAACGCGTGCAGCCATTATTGTGGAGATAGTTCTGCTTTTTATTTGCATTAGTGACAGAGCCTAAAGAGGATTGCTGTCTGAAATGACAAATAAATATAATATTAATAATACATGTTTGTTTTCGGATTGAATACATTACTGATCTGTTTCAGATCCCGTTGTAGGTTTTAAAGCAAGCATACTCAATAAAATGTGATGATGCACTTTAAGGAGCTTTTGAGCAAGCTAATTGTATATAGAAGGGGACTGCAAACTGGTAACTATCTTTGAAGCTTCAGGCTTTTGTGCACTTTATAATTCTCTTCCCCATTCCACAGGGTTGAACAAGACAAAAGTCTACCGCTCCGAGCACAGGAACAATCGCTTCCTTGTCAAATTATGTGCAATGCTCTTCTTTTTAAAACCAGCTTAGAACCAGAGATGTTCAAAATTGTTTCAAAAGTTGCAATAAATTCTTGAACTTTAGATAGACTAAAAAATTTAAGCAAGGTGAACAGGTCTGACCCTGTTCATACTTGTTGGAGCTTGATTGGCTGCATTGCATTGTTCCATAAGACAAAAATTCAACTCAAACAGAGTAATGTTCACTGCTTGAATTACAAATAAATGAACATTTTATAGTTTAACATCTATTAACTGCGAGCTGCAAATGCAAACTTTAAACTTAAACTTCAAATTTGACTTAAAATCTTAGCAGTTATGAAAAATCATGGTTGTCCAACCAAAAACTAATTTCAGTATTTTCGAAATATTTTATTGATCCGTAGAGGAGTTAGTTACTTCTAAGAAGATGGTTCAGTGAGTATAAGAAAACGAATTATAGATAGATACAATGCAATATATTAAAACCACCATTGGCCCTGGGTACAAGTTATGGGCTCAACATTCCTCATTTTTCATGAATGATTACCCACCCAAACATAATTTTTAAATTATTCTTATTTGGGGCAACACGGTGGCTAATTGGTTAGCACTTCTGCCTCACAGTGCTGGGGTCATGAGTTCAATTCCCGACCATGGTCTTATCTGTGTGGAGTTTGTATGTTCTTCACGTGTTTGCGTGGGTTTCCTACGGGTGCTCTGGTTTCCTCCCACACTCCAAAAACATACTAGTAGGTTAATTGGCTGCTATCTAAATTGAGCCTAGTCTCTCTCTCTGTGTGTGTGTTAGGGAATTTAGACTGTAAGCTCCATTGGGACAGGGACTGATGTAAATGAGTTCTCTGTACAGTGCTGCGGAATCAGTGGTGCTCTACAAATAAATGGTGATGATGATGATGATAATGATGGGTTTAATTATTTTTAGACCACACAGCAAACCTGTCATTCCAATCATGTTAAAATAGATATATTCATATTTCTATTTTTTTTTTAAATAATAGTTTCCCCAAGTTTATTGGGAGATCCAAAAAGCTCCTAATCTTATAATTTTGCAGAATTAAGTTTGAATGAGATAGAACTTTGTCGCTTACGGTCAATATCCCGAGATGTCCCTATTATACTGCGCCACGGAACCAAATGGTTTAGTCCTGGACGATGGTTTCAGTCTTAGATGCTGGTTCATTGTAAGCAATCAATTCTTTAAATTGTGATACTCCAGCAAAACATCAAGGTCAAAGAGCTTTGTTACAGATTGAGGAGCCTAATGTATGAGGTTTCTGAGAGCACGTGAAATGTCAGGTCACACGGGGCCATCGCGTCTGTACGATGTCATACGTCACCTGCTGTATAATATAAGTGAAAGTCCTGTCCAAGCAGAATTAGAAAGAAACAGCTGATGTGAGGATCAGGTATCTACACACAAAATCCAATCTGGGAGAATAATTGAGCAACATAAGTGCAATTCTTTTAAACCTCTCTTCCTGTTATTTTGTGCTGATGAAATCTCTTCTGTGTGGGCTGACCCTCTACAGCTGGATAATAACAGGCAAGAGAACAATTGTTTATTGCGTCAGAGATATAGGTTCAAATAGGTACCCAACTTTTACACAAGTAGCGGTTTAAAAAAGAGCACTGATCTTGAGTTTAGTTCTGACCGTATTCAAGTTTGAGTGGATCTCAAGGTGTGATTCAAATTGAGTCTGGGTTTAAGTACGCTCTGGTGTTATGCACTCGCATACATACAACATAAAATCCCATTAGAATGCATGCAAAAAAAAATATATTATGAAATAAATGAACAACTCTAAGTAGTATAATCTTTAATAAAAATATGGTTGGTTTAATAAAAAATTTTTATTTTAACATTTTATTTTAACATTAAATACAGTAATTACGATATTCTTAATGCATGCTGAACATACAATATATTTTCATGCTCTGTCTTACTTGCATACTAAATCATGTTACATACATCTAAAGAACATATCCAGAATACGCACATATTTCAGTACGCCGCTGCTAGGCTTATTTTCCTCTCTCGCCGTTCCACCTCTGTATCCCCACTCTACCAAGCCCTTCACTGGCTCCCCTTCCCCTACAGAATCCTTTTCAAGCTCCTCACTCTGACTTACAAGGCCCTCGCCAACTCCACTGCTCCCTACATCTCTAACCTTATCTCTATTCACACTCCCTCCCGCTCACTGCAATCGTCCAACGATCGTCGCCTCTCTTCCCCTCTGATTACCTCCTCTCACACACGTATCCAAGACTTCTCCCGCGCCGCACCCCTCCATTGGAACAAGCTCCCCCGCTCCATCAGAACTTCCCCTAATCTGTCCTCTTTCAAACGAACATTAAAAACCCACCTTTTCCTTAAAGCCTTCCAGTCTCATGCCTAAACTCCCACCGGTCGGCTACCTCTCTTTCTCATCCCTTCTTCCCTTCTCCCCCTTCCTCCCATCTCTCCGTCTCATCCATGTGTCTGTCTGTCTTCCCCTTCCTTTAGATTGTTCGCTCCTTTGAGCAGGGCTCTCCTACCTTCTGTTTCCATAATTTTAACTGCGCTCTCCAGCTACTCGGCTCACCTCCTCTCAGTCCCTCTGCCCTCTGTCTCCTCTCGCTTCTCTCCGCTCCCCTCAGTGACTCTCAACCTGTCATCCGTGCCCACCCTCTTGGGCCATAGTTACCTGCCTGTACTCACTTTTCCCCTCCCTCCCTCCCTCTCTTTCATGCTGTGCCTGAGCCCCCAGAGTTATAGTGCTTACTGTTACTTGTACTGTGCTGTTTCACCTTGTACTGTGCCATTGTTTGTCCTTGTACGGCGCTACAGATACTTTGTGGCGCCCTATAAATAAAAAATAATAATAATAATAATAATATTTCACACAAGACACTGCAAAAACCTTAATTCATGCGCTCATCATCTCCTGCATCGACTATTGCAATTCCCTCCTTACTGGTCTTCCCAAAGTCAGACTTGAACCCCTACAATCTACTATGCACACAGCGGCTAGATTGATTTTCCTTGCAAAACGTTCTTCCTCTGCTGAGCCACTCTGTCAGTCTCTACATTGGTTGCCTGTATATCAACGAGTCCAATATAAAATTCTTCTACTAACATACAAGGCCGTCAACAAAATTGCACCGACATACATTTCCTCACTTGTCTCAAAATATCTCCCTACTCGACACCTCCGTTCTGCACAAGATCTGCGTCTCTCTTCCACTCTCATCACATCCTCCCATTCTCGGTTACAGGACTTTTTTCGGGCTGCACCCACTTTGTGGAAATCCCTCCCTCGCACAGTAAGACTTTCCTCTGGTCTTCAAACCTTCAAGCGTTCTCTGAAAACTCACCTCTTCAGGCAAGCTTATGATATTCCTCAACCACCATCTTAATCTCCCTTATTACCACCCTCTACACAAGCTAACACAAGACAACAACCCTCTGACAAATATTGTTCCACACACAGCCCACTCAGTACTTTTACCTTTGCGTTCTAGCTGGTCCAGTGTGCAATATGATGTAGCACATGTCCTTGTATTTCAAACTCCCATTGTCCCATAGATTGTAAGCTTGCGAGCAGGGTTCTCTTACCTCTCTGTCTGTATGTATTACCTAGTATTGTTTTATTAATGTTCGTTCCCAATTGTAAAGCGCTACGGAATTTGCTGGCGCTATATAAATAAATGATGATGATGATACACATGTTCTGTGATAGCTAAGGGCACATCGTGATGGTCATCACTATCAGTCGGCATGTACAGCTGTCCTGGAGTTGGTGCAAATGTCGGCACACCTTGGAACATCCGTACTGTACATTACCTACGTACGGCCAACACTTCCCACACCCGTTCCGCCCTTCAAGTGGTAATCAGTAGTATGTTTACGTTCGGACATGAATCACATAAAATTGCATTCCTTGACATAAGATCCGTCTCTGAGCTAGGGCAGAGCTATTTCACGCAAGCTACGCTACTGAAACGGGCTTACGTCCGATCATAAATCAGGCCCATAATAATATTAATTTTAAAGATTTTGGAGTAAATGGAATGGCCCGTGCTGCTTTATGCTGCCAATAACTGTGAGCTCGTTCACTTGGATCCCAGGTAACAGCGGGACGTCTAGGGGAGGAACTGTTACCTATTTGTGGGACATGAGGAGTGAGACTTATCCAAAATAAGACAACCCTTTTAATTAGCCCTTTAGATGGTATATAGAACCTGAGTGAATCATAGAGATAAGATCAAAAGAAGTTAGAATCAATAATATCTACGAGTAAACACAAATATATACATATATACATTTAAGGGGTCTTCCAGCAAAAAAATAATTTTTTACTGCAAAACAGTGTTATTCCCTCCCCCCTTACCGCAACCTCCAGTGATTAGATATAATATAAATAATACAGTCCAAGCTGCATTCGGAGGTTTCAGGAGTCAAACAGAGGAATGAAAGTGTGAATTAAGTTGGTTCATATGCTGACTCGTCCACCTTCAAAGCCCTCTCTAACTCCGCTGCTCCCAATCTCTCTAGCCTCATCTCCACTCATACTCCTTCTTACCCTCTACGGTCTTCCAATGACCGCCTCCTTACTACCCACCTGTTCACCACCTCTCACTCCCACATTCAATATTTCTCCTGTGCTGCTCCCCTTCCAGTTCTTGCCCTCACCCTATCTTCCCTCTCTGTGTCTCCTGTCAGTCTCCCCCTCTCACGTAGATTGTAAGCTCGCTTGAGCAGGGCCCTCTATCCTCATGTCCTCTTCCTCCTGTTTACCATTGCTGCCCCTGTCTTTTCTCCTTTTCGTCACTCTAAATCTGTCTCTGTCTCCCCTCTTCCACCTTGTCTTCACATCTCCATCTTTGCCCTGATGCCGTTAGTGTTCAGCCTCCATTTTTCATTTCCCACCTCCCTCCTCGCTCTCTCTGTGCTCTGGTCACTTTTACCTCTTTGCCTGTGCACCTGCTCTCTGCTAAGTTTATAATTTTTGAAAATTTTTCACCTTATTTGTACATTTTGTACTTATTGCACTTTGTCTTAGTACTTTGCCTGTATGCCATGTACTGTTACCCTGTACTGTGCCCGTGCTCTATATACGGTGCTGCAGACCCTTTGTTGAGTCTCATAAATAAGTGATAATTATAATAACTGCTGCACTTTTTAAGAACTGCCAGGAGCCTGGAAAACTTTGGTATTGGACTGAACTGCGTTGGAGAGGGGGATACATGATAATATTTACCTTATAACTCACAACAGGCTGTACATTTAGACCATACGTGCCCACTGTCCCAGAATATCCAGGAGACTCTCGGATTCTGAGTAGATCTCCCGCATTCACTTCCTAGTGAAGGGAACCTCTATGACACATTTTATGGTTATTCCCATCGTTTAGCCCCCCCCCCCTCCCGCGCAACAAAATTATGGTTTCGCAAAATTGGGTGCAGAACAGATTCAAAATTATGCGATTCGCCGTGCACTCCCACCCTTCCATCCTCACACTTCACCTCCCCTGGGGGGAAAGAGTAAACACTTCCTAAGCATGTCGAAGTCAGCAAATTGGATAAAGTCATTTCAATTAATATCTAGCAAACTTGATCGCCTTTGTCTGAAAATGATGCGTAGAGCACGCTACGGTGTGGAGAAGCGTATATAGCCGCAACACCAGGGTTTACACATTTACACGCATTCACACAAACATACACATTTGTAATAGTACACACTAATTGTGGTTGCAACACATAGTTATTTATGTCAAAATGTAGCAATGTTTAAGGTTAATATTATAAGTTATATACATGTTAGTGAAATCAAAGGTTCAGGTTGCAGGAAACATGTCATGTTTATTATCATATTAATCCTCAGTTGTCTGATTTATTTGCTGAAGAGATCGCACATTGCATACTCTAGTTAGCGATGATAGGGAATAAATGTTTAAAATGATACTGTCTCTGTAATGTAAATAGACTAGTTTAAACTGGATTCTTGGCGGGAAAATTGGAGTGCATCCCCTGGAGAGCTGACCCCCACCTTTGGATATTTTCGTTTGAACTGGCCTATGACCTGCAGTACACTGGACCCTCCTGAATCCTGAACCTATGGAAGCAAGCCACATCTTCTGTATTCTTTTCACTGTATCACTGACTGTATATAAGTGGGGGCTCTGGGATCAGTGTTCAGCCTTCAGACCTGAATGACTGTACACTGGATCCAGAGCGCCTGCGATAAGTAACGGCTGTACTTATTTATTTTTTTATTTGTTATTCTGCTACTTTTGGCTATTAAATCACATTGTGCTTTGGAACCACATTGCGGCAATCGACAATCGTTATTGGATAGCAACTAGACGTGCATAACAGCATGACATTGACAAAAGTAATTTTGTCTACAAAATGTCTTTCTGTTTATTCCATGGAGGCTTAATAGCACAGCTTTAAATGAGAATGTACCTTATGGTGATAACAGAAATCCTATATCAGCAGAAGGCTTTACAGACAATTTCTGCAAAATCTACCTCCCACTCCCCATCCTCCAAAGCCTAACCTTGACCTCTGCCACAGCCAAAACATAACCTCCAGTTAAGCAATGAGTTGTGCTAGCGCTGGTTTCCCGTAAGGAGTCTGCACAGAGGGATCCTGGATGTGACAACGCAGCAGATGGCTAGAGGAACAGTAGCGTTATGTTTCTGGAGGTGACATTGCAGGGCAGGGAAGCTGGGCATTAGCAGTTGGCAGGATGGTGTAACGTGTACTCAGAGCACAGAATACAGCTATAAGTACACCTGCAAGGAGTTGTACCACAGTAATTGTCTTTTGTTTGCTAGCGATTGTGTGTCGCAACCATTCACTTGTACAATATTATGCACGTAAATATAAGGGATGTATTTCTTAATAATAAGAGTTGACAATAAATATGGACAGCGATGTATAATGATACATCAATGTAATTTACTCACCTCTGCGATATTTTTGCTATTCCCTGACAGCCTAACGCTGAGCTTTGCACATGGGCATAGTGCTTTTCCCCGGGAGGGACCCAGCGAAGTTGGAGAAGCTTCAGCTGGATCTCATTGTAAAAGACCAGTAACGGCATCCTGAGATGGCGTCACTCAGCGTCAAAGCTTTTCGCGGCTAAATGACCTAACTAGTGCTGCTATCCCGAACAAAGGTCCGTAGGGATGGCGGCAAGCTCCGGTAATGGGTTCTATGATTTCTCCTGTGTTAACTCACTCTTAAATAGCAAAAGAGGGTGAAAGAGCTTTTGGTCAGCTTTAAATAGACCCACTAAGTATGAGATATGCTCATACCAATATGTAGCATTCAAGGGAAAACAGATTAGGGGATATATTAACTAAACTGCAGGTTTGAAAGAGTGAAGATGTTGCCTATAGCAACCAATCAGATTCTAGCTGTTATTTATTTAGTACATTCTACAAAATGATAGCTAGAATCTGATTGGTTGCTATAGGCAACATCTCCACTTTTTCAAACCCGCAGTTTAGTAAATCTAGCCCCAGGACTCTCTAGACCCCTGAAGAAGTAGCAAACTTGGAACTATTTGAAGTTGGTAAATAATTTGTGCTAAAAAGAAAATAAAGCTCTGTACAGCTATGAAGTTTACCCCGAACATTATGACACTAATACCTCAACCATACATGTTACTCTGTAATTGTGGAATCTAACCTCAGCCAATTAATGCTCCAGGATATGGTGGCAATACATTAATGCTGACAATTTATTAATGACCCATGCACAGCTTGATAAATCCTTTGTGCTTTCTAAAAATACTCTAGAGCGAAACTATCACAGGCGCAGTGTTCAGGAGGTGCAATAAAACTCGTCCTTTGCTAAATATAACTCCTGTCTTCAGGGGAAAGTGAGACATTTACACTGGGAAACACCCATCGATGCAGTTCTACAACATCTGCATTGCTGCAAGATGACCTTGTCATTTCTATTTAGGGAAAAGTGCTGAAGCAGGGACACGTGCGCCCGGCTACTAAATGAACATTACAGGCTGAATATTAGCTAAAATGTAAATGAAAATCTGCAGTTTTGTTTCAATCAGATCCGCAGACTATTTTTAGCCTGCTGCAGTGATATTTTATTGAACGCAGCTCGTGGGCTGCATAAATTGTGTCCAGCCTCTTGCAGAACACATGAATAGTCAGTGGTATTAACCCAATATTTTATCTCTGGCCAAAGGATATTTCTACTTTTAACAGTGAATGGATTAAACTAAAGGAAAATATCAAGGGTGGTTTTTGATGATGTAACCCCGTCACTGTGTGCATTGCTGAGGTGCACGGGTTAGGCATCTCTAACCCAGGCTAGCTCCTGGGTGTGGATGGATACAGGGTCCCCGCACACGCAGGTTTTCAGCATTGTCCCTTTAAGGTATTGGAACACAGGCGTGATCACGTAAGGTGCAGTGCAAACAGATGTCTCAATGATTTGGACACCAAATCATCTCTATAAACAAAAAAAACCCTTTATTTACAGTCCTCTTCACTCCAACACAACACTTCAGTGTGCAAATAACACTAAAATTAATATGTACATCTCCTCACTCACTCCAACACAGTTATCACCCCTCCTCTGCAGAGGCCTTATCCCTAGTATAGGCAGACTGAGGGGGGGGAGGGTTCCAAGTGCCTAGAAACTCCCCTCCAAGCCTGGGGCACTCTATAATTGAGTTGGCTGGACCCTGCCCCCGCTTCACACGGCTCTGCTTGCACCTAACAGTAGTGCACACAGCATTGCCCATGTATATTATGGGGATAGGAAGAGTTGGAGAGCAACCAAGCACTGTCTAATATTATAGCCACGCCCCCATGCATGCTGGTCACGCCCACTGGTGGCGTGGTGTGGAAACCCCCCT
Source organism: Mixophyes fleayi (assembly GCF_038048845.1). Lineage (NCBI taxonomy): Eukaryota > Metazoa > Chordata > Amphibia > Anura > Limnodynastidae > Mixophyes > Mixophyes fleayi. Next base: position 15,329,383 of record NC_134406.1, on the reverse strand, counting down.
CTACAAATCCTGCTTTTGCCCCTGCCTGGGGCTATAACACAGGCTCCCTGTGGCCTCTCTGGCCCTCCTCAGACTCTGCGCAGGTACTGACCCCCTCTTCATCTCTGCCCCCCTTTAATACGAGTTTACAGATACACCTCATAGTGTGCACGGGGTGATACATTACTTCAGAGTCCATACTCCTTACACTATGCCACCACTCCCTTTATTAACGTAAGCGTTTCAGTTTTTCAGCTAAAAATATTGCTCAGTTTAGCTTCATTTTTGTCTTAAATCAATCTCGACAGTGAGGGGACATCGGGATGTGTTTAAGAGTTACTGGAAAAGTCAAGTTCTTTTATGGTGATAACAAAATCTGCGAGGCCTCCCCCAAATCATACAACTGCCCCTAAAATGTGACCTCTCCACCCCTCAATCTCTTTTTAATAATCTCATCCCGCAAAACCAATTCTGGGGAAATAAAATTTGGTGTAAATGTGGCCACACAGACCCATACTCAGCTAGGAATGCCCCCAAACTGCCAAAATCGAACAGATGGTGCAATCTGGCTGGTAGAGTTCAGCTTGATAGGCCAGCACAAAGTACCGGCCCCAGAGCCGCGGACCATCCTGATTTATCAAAGAGTTGAATGCTCCTTTGTTGGAGAAAGCAGATAAAACCTGTTTAATATAATACTGTTTACATTACTTGTCTTTGTAGATAAAGTAAAGGCTGCAAAGGTAACTCACCAGCACCACTTGCTCAAATTGAGACGCTGTTTTCAAATCTCCCACAAATGCGTGAATAAGACATTACGTCAGCCGACAGCGGAAGGTTTGAGAACAATGGCTCATATGGAAGTAGCAGCCCTGATGAGGTACAGTGTCATCTTTATATTACACTATAACTACATTTTTATATAAGTTTTATATTACATTTAATGTTGTTGATGGGTGTAAGTGTGTGTGTGTGTGCTATTTTACATAATTCAATTTACATAGTCTGGGGCAGTGGTCGAAGTACACATTTCAAAATGGCGGTATGAAAAATGTAATGATAATCATGTAAGTGACTGGAATGTGATAGTGTTACAATGAAGGTAGTAGGAGAAGTGGTGGTATGACATACACTGTATACAAGCCCAGTGACTGGAATGTGATAGTGTTACAATGAAGGTAGTAGGAGAAGTGGCGGTATGACATACACTGTATACAAGCCCAGTGACTGGAATGTGATAGTGTTACAATGAAGGTAGTAGGAGAAGTGGCGGTATGACATACACTGTATACAAGCTTAGTGACTGGAATGTGATAGTGTTACAATTGGGGACAGTAGGAGAAGTATGGCACCACCGTATACTGGCCTACTTCGACCATTGATCTGGGGTTAAAACAAAAGCCTTTCAAATACACCAAAAAATAAAAGTAAACCGACAATTCGAATCGTACATACATTTACCAAAATGAAAATCAATACTGTATTTAATTGTAATTTCTGTATTTTGGATAACATAATCTCTTCTTTCCTCTCTGACTCCAAAATGGTATGTGTGTGTGATGGGAAGGGGGGGGGGGTATTAAGATCTGACCATGAGAGGGCTCGTGACCCAAAAGCCTAAATAGGACGTACTTAGACATTTGTGACAAGTGCAGACCCTCATCTAATATGGGATCGGCCCGACGGCCGTGTTGCCCACTGACAGGATCTGGCTGGCAAATTTTAGCCCGGGGGGTTGAGACTCAGATCAGCAGCCTATTAGGAAAATTTTAAATGAGAAAAAAAATGCAGGTGGCCCAGTGACCCAGCCCAATGTGGCCCCTAAGAAGGCCTGGTCCGGGGGGCCCATTGAACATTGAACAGGGGCTTAGTTCAATGTCACATTCCACATTGCTAGAAATGAATTACATTACACATCTGCATTGTTACAGTTCTGTAAATGACCCTTAAAGTTTTAAAATAGAACAATGTTGAATTAGTTAGCGGCAGCAGATTGGTCATTATTAGTACCTTTATTTTTGGCATTTGCCGGATAAAGAACCTCCACATAAAAAAATTTAATTGGACCGGCAAACAGATCCTCATCCTTTCCTCTTGGCGACAACTGTAGCAAAGCGTAAAAGTTATATAATAAAAATGACATCTCTGGTGATATAAGGCGTCTACAGAACGGTCACATTGCTTCTCCCCGGCACAATTTCATCTATCCCACTGTATGTCCTCCGAGCAACAGAGCTGACCTCTACTAATTGGAAATCGCATTTCATCAATGGTTACTGAGGAGACGCTAAAGATAACAGCGCTGGAAAGACTTAAAGAATTAGCTTTTCATTGTGCCAGGTTCTATCTTTTATTAAAAATCATCGCGGTGAGAACTATATATCATTGTTCACAATAACGGAGGACAATCATTTCTTCTTCTTTTTTTGGCTTCAGTATTTTATACAATTTCCTAAGAGAGCTGTAGAGAGAAAAAGTAATGGGATCTAACTGGAAAGACAGATTGTGCACATTGCAAAATGTCAGCTGTAATATACGTAGGGACCTTTCTTATTTAAAATATAAATATATATATATATATATATATGTTGTTGGAGGGGTGAAGATTTCTTTCTCTTTTCAATGGCTAAAACCTTCAGGGGATATATAAATTATGCAATATAATAACAGCGAAAGGTGTAATAAATAATGAGAACTATGAGAAAATCAGATTACCTATTGCACTTTCCAAAATTATTTTACTTTACTTTATCTTGCCTTCACAGCCATTGTTCCCTCTAACTCGTGTATTCTTAAAATGGCAGTGTTATAAGAGGAATCTGCTAAAGAACAAGAATCCATTGTTCAGGGTTGAAATGAACAGCTGATTCACTCTGATTGACAAGTTTCCGGCTACAATATGCTCCGTCCACTTCCAGTTTGCCCTCTTATCATTTCTTGTGGAGGCATCAGACTGCAAGGAGGGTGCTTAAAAAAATAAATAAATTGGGGTGCATATCCATACTGTCCCAGAGGGTACTAGCCCCTCGCTGAAAAGCATTGGGCCTCTTCAAATAAACATTCAAAGACTCGGAGAGTATATTTACTAAACTGTGGGTTTGAAAAAGTGGAGATGTTGCCTATAGCAACCAATCAGATTCTAGCTGTCATTTATTTAGTACATTCTACAAAACCTCTTTGACCATATTCAACAACCTCGACAGCAGTACCAAGCGGCGATAAGCTTGGATTAGATTACATTTAACTTACACAAAGCCACCCCTTTGAAACCATGACAGGCACATATGGGGGTGTTTGTCCCTGTGGGACCAGCTGCCATAAGACATCATGCTAGAGAAGTGGTACCGCGGAGATAGACAATTACTGGTCGCTGATGCTTTTAAACAGGATTCTCTAGCCTGTACTGTGAATTTCCAGCTAATTGCTGAAAATTCAACATCGATTCGCCAATCTCTATCCTGACTGTGGAAATAGAGTTGTGCGCTTTATATGGATGTAATTAAGACTTCACAGTGTTCACCAATTGGTTTGTGTAAGTCAGAGAGACTGTAATATGCCCCTGTCAGTCTGAGAAGACTGCGGCACAATGCCGTCCGTTGCTCTCATCTCCTCCCGTACACAGACAGCCTTCCCTGTTGTGCATTCTATAGTATACAAAGTGCTGAACGCTCTGTGAAACTGGAATTACCTATCATTAGCAGACGCCTGTCATTTTTGGAACAAACATGATGAATTTAGGGTGAAACATTTCTCATCTCAACTCCAAGAGGCCTAAGACAGGCGTGATCACTTGTGACTACCACCATAATTCTATATAGCAATAATGTTGCACAATACTAGCTGAACTAAGGCTGTCTTTACAGTACATATAGAGTTACCAGCTGATACACTTAACTAGGCCAAGTTCAAATTCTGACTGGCTGCACTACATCTGCTTTGTGTCTGTGACATGATGATTGTCTTATCTTTAGAATGTTGTCACACAGGGTAAATGCTACATTTCTCCAGCCAGAAGCTTTAAGAAACTGTCTTGCTACTATGCTGACACAATGAAAAGTCAGGCACATAAAGCCGAACGGCCTTAAACTTATCTGCACTTACCTTGGGTTAAGTTGTTATATCTCTTCAACCAATAAAATCATGGGAGAGTGGTTGAGTTGTGTGTCCATTTCCCCCCCCCCCCCCGCAAAGGATGCTGGATCTCTTCCATCGCAGCAATCCCCTCACACCCTCCCTACATGCGTTCTACTATGTCAACCATTCCTTTTTCCCGGTTACAGAGCAGGCATATTTAGGGGGAACAGCTCTTGTAGCCTGCAACTAAGACGTACTGTGCTTTCGCTGTTTGGCCGAATGTCACTGCCTCCCTCGAAGCACCCTGGTTCTTGGTTACCTTGTGCGGGGGACCCTTTGAGCTGCATTGTATGGCTTCATCGTGAGCCCAAAGAGGTGGTAGTCACAATTACACCAGATTTAGCACCGGCCAATCGTAAGGGACTATGTCCTGGTACCAGTGGTGCCTGTGACTGTACACTGTTTGCTCCAGCTATTAGTTGTTCGCTGACTCGCAAGTGCTCTCGCTGCCACAAAGTTTATTAATCATTAATAAAACTGTGACCTATTTTAACCAAACTAGAAGTTGTCAGTGTGTTTATTTCAATAGAGGTTAAGAGATTTGACAGTGAGTGTTGAGAGGTTTGAGCTTGGAAGAAGTGAATCTGCAGTATGACGTCTATAGGGCTGATGTAGAGTCACCCTCAATAACACCCCAAACCACAGGCGCAGATGACGTGCAGAAGTCGCAGTTGTGGGCATATGCAAAGCTGCAACTGTAGCATGTGGCATGTGCGCCAGGATTCCGCCAGTCGTATGTCACACACTTAAGCCCATGTCTATAACCATTTGTTTTGTTTGCAAAATACATATTCGCATCAATAAAACGTCATAATCCTCTTTAATACAGGAGAAATATTTCAGTGTCTCAGGTACTGAAAAAATAGCTTAAACACGTACACAAATGCATAATAAATGCATGTGCAATGAAAAAATTGTAAAGTGCTACGGAATTTGCCAGAAATAAATGTTGTTGATGATGATGAAGAAAGCAACTAGCGTTCGCAAAAGCCCATCACAAACAATTCGCAATTGCTGCAACCATCATCATTATCACGTGCTATTTGCACCTGCCTTTCAGCCACATCAAATAACTGAATATTCGTATATGCATTGTGTCCCAGTCTACATCTGTTCGCAATGGAGCAAACGCAGCCGTATTGTACTCGAAATATATTAGAAAGCCCCGTCCCTGCCCCATCTTGACTCTTCACACAAGATACGCTAAACAAATTGGTGCAGGACTCACTCAGAAATAGCCCCAATGTATTGAACATTCAAATGAGAGCGCTTCAGCTCTGAAGGCACTGTATGCAGGGGAAAGAGTGTTTCCCTTTGTATGTACTCTATCATTAAGGTCACAATTTCTAAAAAGCTTCTGGCTTAACAATTGCTGCAGTGTGACCTCACCCTTAGAGATGCACCAAATGTACGATTCATTTAGGGAATCAACCTCATGCGGGGCATTCACGGCTGAAACACAGTGGTGTGAGAGGGAAACACCATTGCCCATTCCTCACTAAAAAATAATTAGCTAGATTTTGGATTATTGATTTTAGAGCTTGGAACATACCAGTCATACCAACCCTGGGTTGCACACACTGCCTATGAGGGAGCCCAAAAAGCAGCTGCAATGACTTGAATTAGTTCTTGTGGGACCCTGTGTGCTGCCGCACACATCAAGCAACTTCCCTAAAAATGCTCCCTCTCCCTCTCTTTACTTTATTTCATTTCAGTAATCTCACTCGGCAAAAATGAAGTCCTGTTTTTATTAGAGATGGGCGGGTCCGGTTCTCCGAGAACCGAACCCACCCGAACTTTGGGTATCCGAGTACTGAGCTGAGCAGCTCGGTACTCTCCCGCCCGTTCCGAATCCAAATCGAGGCCGAACGTCATTGTGACATCGTCGGATCTCGGGGCTCGGTTCTCGCGATACTTTAACTTTATAAATACACGCCTCCACAGCAATCCATCGCCATTTGACAGAGGGAGAGAGCAGGGTGTAGTCATAGGCTGATTAGAGCAGGGACAGAGAATACAATATTGTTCTTGCAATTGCTCTAACCAAAATCGCTAGTGCAGAGAGGAGGATAGAGGTTTATTATTTTTTCTTAATATTTGGCACTCCCCAGCGCTAATTGTGCATAAATATTTCTGGCTGTCAAAAGTCATATCTGTCACCAGTATCTACCAAATAATTTTTAGCACTCCTCAGTGCTTTTGTGGTGTCCTCCCTAATTGTGCATTAATATTTCTGGCTGTCAAAAGTTATATCTGTCAGCAGTATCTACTAAATAATTTTTAGCACTCCTCACTGCTTTTGGGGTGTCCTCCCTAATTGTGCATTAATATTTCTGGCTGTCAAAAGTCATATCTGTCAGCAGTATCTACTAAATAATTTTTAGCACTCCTCAGTGCTTTTGGGGTGTCCTCCCTAATTGTGCATTAATATTTCTGGCTGTCAAAAGTCATATCTGTCAGCAGTATCTACCAAATAATTTTTAGCACTCCCCAGTGGTTTGCACTCAGAATGGATTCAAAGCAGTCCACATATGATCTGAATGAGCAACCAGGTTCTGTCACCGGTCCTGATGTTAGTGTTCCCAGTACGTCATCAGGCCAAGGCGATGTCAAACAACAGAGTGTTTCCAAATTAGTACAAAAAACAAAAACCCCAAAAAAATTTACTGTATTGAAGCGAAAAAGAAGTGTAACTGAGCAAAAGTTAAGTGACGATAAAAAAAAACTTGCAAGCATGCCATTCTACACACGCAGTGGCAAAGAGAGAATGAGGCCTTCACCTTTGGCTATTAGTGGCAGATCCCAAAAAGTTACCCAGCCTACAATTGGTGCACAACTACTGTTACACGTCAAAGCCGAGCTGCAAGATAACAGTGAGGCATTACAGGAGAATATTTGCTCTGATTCACAAATGACAACAATCCCTGTGGAGAGTCCATCCAACAGTGGGATGTCTAATCGTGAGCATTCTGCTGATGTGTGCCTTAATAGCCCGAGTGTAGCCGGTGATACACAAATTGAGGATGCAACTTTGGAATTAGAAGAGGATGAGGGGGAGATTTGTGTAGGCGACGAGGGCGCTAATGATGATGTTGATGATTATGATGCAGACAGATACCAAATTGCCTTTCTCAATTTCTATTTATATTCTAGATTATATAACGGCTGAATAGTTTTCTATTTTACTCCTAGTGGAGAGAGGATCTGATGCAGACAGATACCAAACTGCCTTTGTCTATTTCAATTTATATTGTACAGTATATAACGGCTGAATTTATTAGTATTTTATACAAGTGGAGGGGGGCCTAGAGAGACAGAAACCAAACTGGCTTTCTCCATGTCAATTAATATTGTACAGTCTATAATGGCTGAATTTTTTGTTTTTTAAAAAAAGTGGAGGGGGGCCTATAGAGACAGAAAGCAAACTGTCTTTTTCCATTTCTTTACATATTTAACTATAAGTGTAGGGTGTAATATACATTCAAAGACGATGGCTGCATTGCCAATATGCATAGATGGAGAGGAAGACAATCTGTTTTGTATGTAGAATAAATGAAGGCCTACCAACGAAGAATTAAACTGTTTTTTTGGATGATTTATTACCTCAACAATTAGATTACTTGTCTCTAAAACAGTTGGAGCACTAAATTGGGTTATTTTAGGCACAAAAACATGGATTTTCCAACAAAATAGCAAAACAAAACCAAACAAAACCAAAACCAAAACCAAAACACGACGGTAATCCAGATCCAAAACTGAATCCAAAACCAAAACACGGGGGTCAGTGACCATCTCTAGTTTTTATGCACTGTACCACACAACTAAAAATGATGCCCCTACCTCATACTTTGCAGAGAGCGACCTTACTGGGCGCCTCTCCTCCCCAGAGCCGGATTTACCATTAGGCAACCTAGGCAATTGCCTAGGGCCCAGCGGTCCCCAGACCGCCCTCCCAGGACTGGCGGTGAGACCACCCTTTAAAAATGGGCCGCTACTTATGGGCCAATGCTATGTGCTTGCGCTCCCAGGCTAAAGTCTTCCAGCCAGCCCCTGAATAGGGGTATATGTTAAGCTAAAAAACTATAGTGCTATGGATTTTTTCAGGGATGGGGCCCGAAACCAGTATCTTGCCTAGGGCCCCATGTGGTCTAAATCCAGCTCTGCTCCTCCCTGCTCTCTCACAAACATCCCCATCTTTCTTCAGTAATTCCTCTCTTATACTGGGAACTAGCCCAGACCTAGTACTGGGAATGTGGGCGAAATTGTACAAGTCAGGCTGCACATCACTGTCAAAGAGGATTCTGTGCAGTGTCAGGTGGTTTTGTGCTTTGTAAATAAAGACAAGGACTTGGCACTTCCAGAATCTAAAATTACATTAAGATTGTATTATTTAAGCCCTTGTTTTTGCTATACCAGTTAAGGTTTGCAGCGCTGTACAGAGAACTCATTCAGCTAGGAGCTAGGGTAAATATTTATAGCAGCTAAATAACCTACCAGTATGTTTTTGGAGTGTGGGAGAAAACCGGAGCACCCGGAGGAAGCCCACGCAAACACGGGGAGAACATACAAACTCCACACAGATAAGGCCATGGTCGGGAATCAAACTTATGACTCCAGTGCTGTGAGGCCGAAGTGCTAACCACTGAGCCACCGTGCTACCAGTATTCATCTAACTATTTGGAAACTGTTGAATGACAATATAATTAGTTTGCTTAGGAAAAGTAAGTAATGGAGAGGAAGTTTGACATTTTATTGTTGGCAAAAGAGTCACCTGGTCGCAATATTTTGCATGTTTCTCTTGGGAACTTTGGTCCTAAATATTCCAAATCCTACCCCAGCCTTCATATAGTCCAGAATTTGAAGGTCCATTGCTATCCCGTGTCTATTCTTTAGTTCCAAATTTTTGGACTATTTAAATTGATAAATGCAATACAGGATGGTGATTGTATTGAACTCAAGGATTCCACCACTGGGACATCGAATCTTGATTACGCTGTGAATTCTCTCATTTACAGTAAACTGAATAGTACAAAAATATTTGTAAATGATATGAAGATGAAATCTTCCCACGAAGGAATTCATTGTTACTTTTTCTAACCACAGCTGTTACACAATTCAGCAAGGTTGACATATGTGACCTTTGAACAATAAGTTTCAAAACACATTACTCCTGTGAGAATCTTTTAGTGAAATAAAGTTGCATAGGTCTGTGTTCAATGTGACTTTTCTCTGGACATCACCTGTGCTTCCTCTGATAAATCTTGTATGACAGACGGTCTATATTATTGACCCACCTTATGTATCTGATAACAAGGGTTATGATTCATTCATGGTGAATGCTGGTAAAGTGGTATCATTGTGAAAACATGAATTGTGCATTGTCTTCATAGGGTCTCAATTAGTTTTAATTGCAAATGTGCAATTGGACATATTTTGTGCATACAGGGAATTTCCAGCTGCTTTTCAAATACTGGGCAACTTTATTTTTACACTCCAATTTAGAGTTGAGCTAGGATATGCCCCGTCCCAACTCTAAACTGTCTGCGCATTTTATGATTGCCCTCCCTGCAACAAATCATGGTTTGGCCAAGGTGCAAAACTTCACATTCTAGATGGATTTCAGATTTTTACTTAGTCCTGTTAGGTTGCAGATCCACCAATGTTAATAGTTTAATAGACCTTAAAAGAAGTTGATCCAATATGAAAGGATGTCATCATCATCATCATCTTCATCATCAGACAATATCTTGTTGCATTTATAAATCTATGTAGCCCCTGACCCGTTGAATAACTAAGTCTATCTGGAAGGGGAGTATCTTCACAGTTAGGTAAGTCTCACCTCTACCCAAACAAAATGCTTCCATCCAAATTGTGTTCTCCCTTTTGTTGTTGTACCAGTTGACAAGGTCTACCAGGGCTTGAGTCGGGACACCCCTACTCAACTCACAGTGAAGGACTGGCGTTGACTCACACACAGCAGACACAACGGAGAAAAGCCGCTTGGCACGTTTCTTAAATAGCCTGACACCTCGAACCAGTAAATCAATGGTTAATGAATAAAGGTAAGGGACTTTGCCCTCGGATGAGATAAAGTCACTTGTGACTCTAACTGTGAAATATAAGTGGTATACAAAAGACAATAGTATAACCGGTACAAAAGCATAGCATTAAAATAAATGCATTTGCAAAACATTAACCACTTACATAGTACAATGATCAACATAACATTAAAAATGATGTAATCAGCTGACAATAACATTCGTAACAGGAGTTTAGCTTATATAACAGGTTACCTTGGTACTAGCTTCAATAAATTATTGAAGACTATTAGCATACAGGAACTCAAACATGCGGTGGATCTAATGTGGGCAATATTCACATCTGGACCTATAGGCCAACAATAAAACGACTCAAAATATTTAAGTGCACTCCCTCTGGACACCAGAAAAGGATCTGGACACCCTCTGGCCACCTGGACCAAATCTGGATTCCCTGTGGTAATCTGGATGGACCTCCCTGGCAATAACAGCTTGCTCTTTTGGCAGCTTAAACACTGGCAGATACTTTCTAGTAATCTGGCAGCTCTCCCTGTTAGACTGGCAACTCTCTCTGTTAAATTGGCAGCTTTCTACGCTACTGAGACCTGAGCTCCCTAAACAGGTGAGTGCTAGGTCTCAGGGTTACATGTGAAAAAAACTTAATATGAAATGCCTTAATATTTAAGTAATTGCAACTAACTATCATCTTTACAGCGTTGCTTTATTGTGACATGTTGGGGCTACATGGTAGCAGATTGGGGCAATTTTTTGTGATTGATGCGGCTGGACTAAAGAATATACATATTATGAATTTTGGAGAATATTCAGAGATGGACACATTTGCACTTTTAACACACGCATGATGCACTTTAAAAAGTGAATTTAAGTGTACAGGTTTGCTTAAAGACCACTAGTATTTTCCCCAGATGTACATCAGGTGTAGCAAGTATGTATATCTAAGCACCACGATAGAGTAGGTAGCATATTGAAAGCATTGATGTGTGGCTTAACAATTTAATAATAAATGATATTTGCTATTCCACACTCAAACCACTCAACAGTCATTTCTCCCCATTCCACTTCTCTAGGCGTAAGGGGATGCAAATCAACAATACTACGGAAACTATTTAAGGACATTGGGTCTGATTCATGTTTGGATGTATGTCTGTTTGCCTAGCGTATCTGGCGTGAAATGCCCAGATACTAACATTACGCCAATGAACGCAATTGTATCCAATTCATGTTTGAATGCTAATGGCAATTGCGACTCCCTACAACTTGAATGGCGGAAATGGGGAAGGAAGTGGCAGACTACCGTAGGCAATGTACGGTAAGAGCATTCTAATGCAGGTGCGGCAGATTCAAGTGCTGGGTTTCTCGTAACTACGCTTGGATTCAGAAGTATCATTTGCACCAGCTACAGGACACGTGTAAGTGCCGACTGATAGTGATGACTGACACAGCATAGTCTTTGTATGAAAATGTACACATATGGTGCCACTAGGTAACACAGAACAACTATCATGCACCTAAGATATACTACTAAAACGCATTTTATGTACAGTACACATTGAAATAATCTTTATGTATGTAAATAATGTAAAAAAAACCTGTTATGTTTGAAAATAAATAGTTAGTTAGATGATTATACTGTTGAGAGTTGTTATTTTATGAGCAAATAAAAATGATATTCATTCTGATGTGAACTTTTATTGTACTTACGCTTGTACGGTTTCAGCAGGATGTACTTCCACCCAGATTCAAATGAAAGCGTATATTGAATTCGGTCAGAACTATGCACAAGTTTCCTGCTCTTTATAAACACACAACTTACATGCAAGTTGCATTCAGACATGAATCAGGCCCATAGTATACACATTTTTGCTGCGCAGTGTGAAAATGTCTATCTTACGCAAAAATACTGACATAAGTCCAACGCTAAATAAGACGGGGCCTGATTCATTAAGGAAAGTAAAGCAAAAAAAAAAGAAGTAAATTTGTAACTTGGCAAAACCATGTTGCATTGGAGGGGGAGGTAATTTTAAAATGTAATAGCAGATTTATAGTTGGGGTAGGGCATGTCCTAGATAAACTTTAAATTTCAGTGTACAAATACAGCTATCAAGTATTTGTATGCTACATGAAACAACAGACAGTATTTAACTGATGTACAAAATAATAAACTAATATGCACCACTTGCATTGTAACATGGTTTTGTCCAGGAGAAAACATTCTAATTTTTTTTGCCTTACTTTCATTAAGGAATCAGGCCCTATATCATCATCATCACCATTTATTTATATAGCGCCACTAATTCCACAGGGCTGTACAGAGAACTCATTCACATCAGTCCCTGCCCCATTGGAGCTTACAGTCTACATTTCCTAACATACACACAGACAGACGGACTAGGGTCAATTTGATAGCAGCCAATTAACCTACCAGTATGTTTTTGGAGTGTGGGAGGAAACCGGAGCACCCGGAGGAAACCCACGCAAACACGGGGAGAACATACAAACTCCACACAGATAAGGCCATGGTCGGGAATTGAACTCATGACCCCAGTGCTGTGAGGAAGAAGTGCTAACCACTTAGCCAACTGTGCTACCCTATATGTGAATATACTACGTTTATACACACATACTGCATAGGAGAATATCCGTTAGTTACATTGTTTTTCACCGTAACATGTGAGTATTTACTGTGCACCTGAAATTAATTATTTTTAAAAAAAATTGTAACTGGAACACGTTATAAGCTTTCAGACACAGAAACCGAGACTGTGCCCCTTGCTTAGCACACTTAGCCCTGCAATGTCACCATTCCCAGTGTAGATAAGTCAGTTCCAGTTAAAACATAAGACAATTATTGAAAACTTACTATCTTGGGTGTAACGTGTGTATTTTAACCTCTCTGTCATCTTTGAAATTGCACATTTCCAACTTTGCTTAAAACAATTCACACCCTTTTTCTGAAAGCACATTGTTCTCGTCATCCCAAAGAACATATTTTAGTGTTATATTCAGGGAGTTCATTCCTGCATGACCATTTCATGTTTGTGTAATCCTGGAACCTGAATAACTAATCTTACCCACCCATCCATAGACCCAAGTAGCATTCCCTGGCCCGCATAGGACTGTGGCCACCATTTCTCTATTATACTGTACCAGTTTGTTCAAGGAGGTTCTAGTTTAATTATGTTATATTTATCATACATCAGATATTTGGCCCTGGGAGACCCATTATATACCCTCTACAAATCCCCAAAATACATGAGATTGCATGATTGCTATTGTTTCTCTTGCCTGTTACTTATTTGTACATTGTTCTTTTATGTTTTGTTGCAGTGTTGCTGATTCTTTGAAGCCTTATAA